>NW_026099572.1:85144938-85203715 GCF_025091365.1 Daktulosphaira vitifoliae
AAAAAAAAAAAAAAAAAACACATCATAGTAAAACCAATACCTTCCCAGCTTCGCATCGAAGCTAAAAAATTCAACTCAGAAAAATGATTTCAGAATTATGTAAATGTAAATACACATAAAACTAATAAATTAAAGACGTGTTTGAGCTCAAAGAAATACAAGAAAAATTAACAAAAATACATTATGTAATAGTAATAGCTTTTATTTAACGTCTTAAAAATAAGATTTCGTAGTTAAAATAATTTTTTACAAAACAAAATTTTTTAATGAAATTTTGAAAATTAAGTTTTTTTTTTTTCGTAATATCATTTTTAGTAATGCACATCATTTTGTAATTTAATTTTTATTTTTATCTATATTTATATATCATATGGTAACAAATAATGTCTTTGAATTAAAAAAAATGAACTTTTTTATAGATATTTTATACTTTTTTAGAAATGGGGTCTAATAGACCCCCACGCGACTATTAACGTTAAAAATACGTACACGCCTGCTTAAGGGTTAAGATTAAAAAAAAATTGTTCTGTTGACTAATTCATTATGAGAAATTAGAAGTCAAAGTAAAAACATACTTTATTTAAAGTTTTTAATATTTCCACAAATAATAGTGGTAAATGACTAATTTTTACATTAAAATATGGAGAAAATCGTTTATAAACAGTTATAATATAGTTCTATGTAAACAGTTTAAATGTGTTAATTTTTATAAGCTCTTAATAAACTTAAAAGGATAAAAAAATAGGTTAAATATGATATTTTGAATCTAAATTTTGCACAGATTATTTTTAACAAATAAATGATTAAAATGTATTATACTTTAATAAAATAATTTTGTGTTTTTTAATAATTTCTTTATATGTAAAAATTCGTTTTTTTACTAATGAGCAAATACTTTAAAAATTAAAGCTGATACAAAAAGTCTAATAGCAGATTTGAAATCAAATTGGTTTAGAAAATTATATTTATCTCTGATTAAAATTTCTTGTTGAATTTCGAATAAATAACAACATATTATTTTCTGAATAGTCGGAGCCCTCTGGTTATTGTATCAACATCCTCAATTTTGTTACACGTTTGCCACAAGGTTAACGAAATATAGAACTATTTATATTATTTTTATCATACACATTTCTCTGCAGAATCCTTAATGAATACAATTTCAAGGTCTTTTTTTACCATATAAGTATTTTTTTTAATTTTTAAATATTTTTGAACATTTTTATAAACCCTCAAACCACAGTAGCTTATTTGTTACTCTCTCCTAAAGAGAGCACAGTTTAGACTTAATTCATTTTCTTTCCTTAGCCGGGTGTAGCTATTAGACCGCCGGGTCAAACGTCAGATGATTTGGTCGGAAATTAGCCATCGTCGGAACTAGTACGCTAATTATCGTCCGTAGCGTTAATGTTTTTTTTTTTTACGGTATTATACGTGAGTGTCTGCTACCGTAATATAATGTAATATTTTTGTATTTTGCCGTCGGCTGAACCTGTCTTCAGTTTCTGAGCCTTTTAGGGATGGTAATGTAAATTTTGTTAATACTTTGAGCCAGATTTTTTTTTGTTAGTTCGCCGTGCCAAAAGCACGTGTAGCAAATTTCTCATTAATTTTTTGTAGGTGTCCCTATGTTTTTAGGTCCCCCAATATGGCAGGCGTGTTACAATACCTCTTATCATATTATAAATATATTTTTTTTGTGATTTATTTTATATATATATATAGAGTGATTGATTAACTATGTCTAACAAATTATATGTGAATATATAAGAGCTATCTGTTTTATATTATTATTAAATATTATGTTTCTGTCTTGGGCTGCTGAGTAAGTAAAATTACATTTTTATGATCATCCCTTACGCTTTAAATCAGTATCAACTTTCAATTTTTAATTGGTAATTGTTGCACTATGACACTCCTAAATTAATGATTGACGCATGTCTTATTGTAATGTTTTTTTTCTACTCCCCTCTGTCCCTTTTTTATGTTGTGCATCACTAAGTACTTTTGGGATAACAGAGCTATGCGTGGGTTCAGTGGGGGCGCAGGAACGAAGCCCCTTCGAGCCAACATTTTTTGTTCTTTTTATGTTAGTAAAAACGTTTTTAAAAGTATAATATTTCATAAAGACTTTGGTAGGTTAGTGGTGATAAAAAAAAGTGCTACGTTTAATGAAGACTAGTGCTTTATTATTACAATAAATCCTAAAACTTTAAAAAAAGGAAACAGAAAAATATATAATAAAAAAATAAGTTATCTCAAAATTTAAATCAGTACAAAAAAAAATTAAAACATTTTCGTAGGAACTTTTCTTTGGTTTGCGAATCTTTTTAGTTATCATTTGCACTTATAAATATTCCCTTATACCACTCTTGTTCTTTCGCCTTAACAGTTTTTCTACCACCTATGAATTGCTGGACGAGGATTCCATTTAGCTTATGGAGGAAGATTAAAATAAACATATAGATATTCATTCTCGCTTTCAATACTTAAACTGCTTCTATTGCTGGTTTTCAACAAATTGTTTACACTAATCACTCTTTCAACATCAGCGGAATGAGGTTTTGCTGCAATAATTCTGGCCATTATAACAGAAACATTGGGAAAAAAATACCTGAAGAGTTTCTTTCAAGCTGATTTTTTTTATCTGCTCAATATTTTAATGATTGAGAAACTCTGAATATTCCATTAAAAGTTCAGCAAGATCTAAGTCGCTTCCTATCAATTTATGAACTGCTTTTATATCAACGGATGGCTTTAGCTCAGTGAATGGTTTAAAATTTTAACAGTATCCGCAACAATATCGAATCTCTCCTGCAAAAAATTTACAAGAGAATCCACAAGTTCATTGCAGATTGCGGAGTAGTCTCGATTCTGAGAAACAAACTTGTGATGTTCCTTTAAACGATGTTTTCAATATCTTGTTGAGACATCTCCTTTTAGTAAAACCTCATTTTATCTATGTATTTCCAACTGTTTTTTTAAGGTTGTCACCCATCCACTAAGGAACGCTTCCGTTTTTAATATGTTAAGCCTGCATATAACGTTCACGGTCTCTTTGTCCATGTTTAAAATTGTAATTGTATCAGACTGCAGTTTTTTCTGATATCTGCTGAAAACCATCAATACGTCTTCAATAAATGCTAGGATTTGTAGATTGTTATACTTGATTAAAAAAAGTCTGTATCCTCTTGCCTTTTTGTCAGGACAATCTTTTAAGAACTATACTAAAGCATTCAAAGAAACCAAAATTGAATTGATTAAATCAAACGAAAATTCGGACCATCGCACTTCAAATAAACGAGGCAACCACGAAAGAGTGCATTCATTTTTTTCGGCCGCCTGTTGGAGATGCTTGGTTCTGAGTATGAAGAGTTTAGAAATGAGCTTAATCCAACTAACTCTGAAAAAATATATTTCAACTCTCCAACACAATTACTACTCGATTTGAAAGCCAAATCCGATCTGTGTGCTGCACACCATATGGTAATCAAAGGAAGATTTGAGTTAATCTTTTACTTTTTCCTAAAGAGCTCCTACAACCCTGCTCTACAACCAGTGTTCACTGCTGCTCCATCTGTTACCAAAGAGGATGAAAATTCAAAAAGTTGTCTAGACATTCCTTCTCCTACAGTAGTATCGATGGCGTTCTCTATTGCACCAAGTATTCCCTCAGCACCTTGACAAGTTGGTTCACTTACCCAAGGAAATATTGAACTGATTTACCAGATTTTTTTATGACTTTTGCAAAAACATATATCTTGTTTATTTGCTTACGGTCCTCACTGCCATCACATCTCAAAGAAAACGATAAAATATTAGAGCTCAGAATATCTAACACACTATGATCACTTTTAATAATACAATGAATAAATTCTTTTTGTGCGGTTGCGGTCAAATATTGAAAATTTACGTCTTGAGAAACGCACGGGACACTCACATTTTTAACTTGAAACGATTGAGCAGCAATGGAAGTAATAACTCTTGATGGAAATAAGTAAGCATTGAGAGTAATTTTTTTGCGTCAGCATATGTATGTATCATTAATCCGCCAATTTTATTTGCTAGGTCCTCGTTCATTTGAATGAACATCTTATCCATAGTACATTCTTTTGTTTTTTCTGGTACTTTTAAAGTACCTAAAAGCTTTCACAGAATCCGAATAATATTTCTAAGAAATATGTTTTTCTATCGTATCGTTTCTAAATCTAGTACCATCTGTTTCTATCGCAGGCAATCGAGTCATTGTTCCATGAAACTTTACTATGTTTCGAAACATGTTGCAGTATTTACATTTTATATAGTGCTTACTATCTCGGCGATAATGTTCAAATGCCTGAGCATCGGAATTTTGTTTATTTGCTTCTGGTTTAGAAATTGGAATTTCTTGTATGAGGGTTTCACTTGGGTTTTCATTTTCCAAAATTTCCTCGATTATTTCTTTTTCTTTAACTGGTTCCGATAATTGAAAATCCTCAGAGGATGCTGAATTTTGTGTGGCTAAATTTGACTGTGTGGAACAACTTGCTTTATTTAGATTCAGCCAACTATACAAAGTAGTTGTTTTGCAAGATTTGTTTACATATTTTTGAAGAGATGAAGCCCGTTTAATTTTTACACTTTTTACTTAAGATAAGTATTGTCTTTTCTTGTATTATTTTTCACTTTTTATTAATATAAGTATATTATACATTAATTCACGTGAATTTAGTTACTGTAGTGCTATCCCATAGACCTATATGTCCTAAGCATAATCACGCAGTAGTCAACATGCACATTCTATAGTGCAGTATTTCTTAAATTACAATATAAAGAAAGATCGAAAAACAACCGTCGATAACGAGTTAGACAAAATAAACAGATAAAATTACTGTTTGGTTTCAATACGACCGTGTCTTGCGATACTATGCGTTTTATTTATTTTTAAATGGTTTTTAACAACGGCACGACGACATTACAGATATCATACATTACTCTACTATATCGACTACTACGCAATGCCACAATGCGAATCGGGCACATAAAGTCGTCTTACGACGTATAGGTCTATAGAAAACTTATACGTTCGCAATGCGAATATATCGTTGCCATTCTTTTTTCTAATATATAATAAAAATACATTACGATTTATTAAAAATTAAAATATGTGCTTAAAATTTTAAGTTAAAAGACGTTTTTAATTTGATACCTTTCAATTTTTATTTCAATAAATTTATGGCTTCAATATTTTATTATTAGAATTTACCTAGTTTCTTACAGGTGAAAAAAATCTACTACCCAAATTATGTTTTCAACTACCAATTCGGGTTCTACTACCCGTTAAAATAAGCCCTGGATTGGCGTCAATAACTTATGTAAGTGTAATATAGGTCATTATTTTGTTAAACTGAAAACAAAGCATTTTTGTAATGTTTGGTTTAACAATGAATTTCTTGATCTATTATTACAAAAATATAATATAGTCTATTATTTGTAAACCTAGAAGTAGAACACTTATGTAATGTTTAGATTAATAGTAATTCCCCAAATTATTGTTACTAGACCAAGAAGTAAATATTTATAAGCCTTTTTGAAAATGATTACTATATGAATTTTATAAAAAGAAAAACAAAATATGTTATTATATAAGATGAAATGGCATGAATTGAAAGGAAGAGAGAGAGAAGACCTCGGGAGTACCGAAGGTAATCTCTTTCCACGTGGTACGTTTGTGACTTTAAGTTTTCATTTTGTGTATTATTTATTTATTCTGTTTTAAATGTATCAATATTTTATATGTTTTATTTTGATTGATTATATCTTTATTAACTACATTTTGCGTTATTATTGAACTACTATAACTATAAGTTAGAACAAAAAGATTGTTCCATATATTAAATACAACATAAGGATCATGTGGACCAATAATAATACTTAACCTAAAATAAAGTATATAACCTTTAAATGATTAATGAATATGTTATAATGCAATTGTAGTCTTATGAGCTAAGGGATACAATGAAAATACTCTCTCTGGTGTTTGGGTACAATTTGATGTTATAGCCGAGCTGCCTCCTTCATGAATCACATGACTTGGTTATCTGAGCCGATGAACATTCTCCATTCCATAGAATCCTCTGCATGAGACCACAGTATTTTAAAACTGTAAAATAGTGTCTACATTCTTCACAACAATAATGTGGGTTATATTTGAGAGCACAATTATGAGCAGAGCACTCATAATTGTATGAGCTAAGATATTAATTATCTACGGTGTGTAGTAGTACGTAGAGCATGTTAAAACAATGGATGAGCTTGCAGGTTATTGAGAACACTCACACATATTTTAAAACCACAGAAACGTTAAAATGCACTGAAAACAGCAACAGCAGCTGATAACAACGGTACAAGTGGGTATTGCACCATATCCAGTATTATCAACTAAAGATGAACATGTACTAGATTGATAATTCTTTGAGGCCGATAACTCAAACAGTAATACTGTTTTTTTTATCAGATTAGATTTAGTTTTAACTGATTATTGTTACCTGTTCATAGTCATAAGGTTATCTATTATATAAAGTATGTCAGTATATTCACTTCATGGTACAATATACTGATAGTTGTTATCTTTACACTGAATATTACTGTTACCGTATTTACCCGACTACTGTTTTATTTGTTAAATCCCCTAAAGCTTTAATTTAACATATGCTTAACGGATGCAGTATTTCCGGAACATTTTCAGAAGTTATATGAAATTTTAAGAAAAAAATGTATACAAAATGTCGAAAATTTACCGATCTTAAAAATAGTAATTTTTGGGTGATTTCCTCCTTTTTCCAGGGAACAAAGGAAATTTTTTCAATTTTTGAGAACAATATCTTTAATTAGATTCAATTTCTAATCTTGTGACGTATGGTTGAAAGAAATCGGTCTGGTGAATGTTGAGAAAAATTTGTGACAGACATAAAAAAGAAAAAAGATACCATAGTAAAATTAATACCTTCTCAGCTTCACCTTGGATCTAATGATTCATATAATGCAAATGTTTTCATTAATAATTGTTCATCTTCTCTTGTCCAAGTATATTCGATATACAATTTCGCCAATATGTTTCTGAATGCTAAGAAAAAATATTATTAATTCATAAAAAGTAACTAGATATCAGTTTTTAATTTAATATTGGAATAATTCAACTTGATAAAAAATCTTTTTATCAATTATAATTTTTTCGATATTCCCTATAATTTAAAAATATTATAGATAATAATAAAAATAAGCAAGAATGAAAGACATTTATAATATATTTTAGCCATATGACTTTGATTTTCTGGTTAATAATGAATCAAAAGTTATTTTACTAATATATCATGTATTGTAATATAGGTCATTATTTTGTAAAACTGAAAGTAAAGCATTTTTGTAATGTTTGGTTTAATTGTAATTTTTTGATTTAGTATTACAAAATATTATATAGTCTATTATTTGTAAACCTAAAAGTAGAACACTTTTGTAATGTTTGGATTAATTGTAATTCCCCGAATTATTGTTAATAGACCAGGAATAAATATTTATAAACATTTTTGAAAATTATTAAATTATGAATTTTATAAAAAAGAAAATATTATAGTATATAAGACGAAATGGAATGAATTGAAAAGGGGGGAAGAGAGAACCTCGGGATCACCGGAGGTAATCTCTTATCGCTTATGACATTAAGTTTTCATTTTGTGTATAGTTTTATTCTGTTTTAAGTGTATCTTTATTTTGCATGTTTGACATTGTTTAATTATATCTTTAATGATTACATTTGCGTTATAATTGAACTATTATTACTATAAATTAAAACAAAAAAGTTGTTACTTATTTTAAATACAACAGTTTTTAACCCAACAGTAAAAAAATGCCATCTTATATATTTTTTATATTAAAAATTCTTCTTCAGTATTCAATCCTGAGATTGGTTTGTAGCAATTCTCCACTCTTCCCTGTTACTTGCTTTCCTCTTTGTCTCTTCATAAGAAGTACATCCTTGGTCCTCTATTATTTGTTGCATATATTCCATTCGTGGTCTTCCCCTAGCATTTTTTCCTTCCACGCAGCCTTCTATAATCAATCCTAGCAACCCACCATGTCTCAATACATGTCCAATCCATTCATTTCTCCTTTTCTTGATACTGCTCCATAAAGTTCTTCTCTCGGACATTCTTTCTAATACTTCCTCGTTTGTTACCATGCCCGTCCAACTTATTTTGAGCATTCTTCTGAAACACCACATCTCGAAAGCTTCTATTCTTCTTCGCTCTTCTTTGGCAATCGTCCACGTCTCACTGCCATACAGCATTATACTCCATACGTATGTCTTCAGGAGATATATTCTGGTACGTATGCTAATATTTTTTGAAGTAAAAAGTCCTCTCTTTTTGTTAAATGCTATCTTAGCTTGGCATATTCGCTTTACTATTTCTTTTTTACTTCTGCCATCCTTACTTACTATGCTTCCCAAGTATGCGAACTCTTCTACTTGCTTTATTTCTTGGTTATTTTGCAGATGTATTCTTGTCGTAATATTATTGCTCCTGCTGCATACGAGAACTTTGGTCTTTTTCGTATTTATTTTCATGCTCAGTTCATTGAGCAGAGTTTCTTCCATACACCTTAGCATCCTTTGCAAATCTTCTTCATTTTCAGCTATGACTGCTATATCGTCTGCGAACCGTAGCATATCGATTTTCCTGCCATTTATCTTTATACCCAAATGTATTTTCTCTCTTATTATGTTAATTGCCTCCTGGATGTATGCATTGAATATGCTAGGTGAGAGAGTACAACCCTGCCTTACTCCTTTTCTTATGCGTGCTTCTTCCTCAGTTTCGCCAAATCGTATAACAGCTGTTTCCTTCTGGTATAGATTAAAGAGTAGTCTCCTTTCAGTGTATTCTATACCTGTTTTTTTAAGCATCTTGAACATTATTGCCCAGTTGACATTGTCGAACGCTTTTTCTATATCCACAAAAGCTATGTATGTAGGCTTATCTTTTCTAATTCTTTTCTCGATAATTATTCTTAAAGCCAGTATTGCTTCCCTTGTACCCATGTTTTTTCTGAATCCAAACTGGTCTTCTGACAATATGGCTTCGATCTTATATTCCATTCTTCTTGACATAATTATTGTCAGTATTTTTGACACATGTGTCAGCAAGCTAATTGTACGGTACTGATCACATTTGTTTGCGGTTGCTTTTTTCGGAATAGGAATAATCTTACACTTAGTAAAGTCTACAGGAAGTTTTCCTGAGTTAAATATCTCCTTTATGAGTTTAAAAAGCTCACTGCGCATGTTTTCGCCAGATTCTTTCCAAAGTTCTGCTTGGATTTCGTCAATTCCTGCAGCCTTCTTCTTTTTTAGATCTCTAAGTGCTTTATCAAATTCTTCTCTCAGTACACTATAATTTGAGTTATTATCCATTACTTCTTCATGCTCTATTTCTTGTCCCGTGAGTTCTGGTCCCTCATATAGCTGTTCTAGATACTTCTTCCATATGTTACCTTTATGTTTGTCCTCGTAAATAATTACTCCGTTGTTATCCTCTATTGCCCCCCTTTTTGGTTTATAATCGGTAAAAAAATTTTTAACTGATTTATACGCTGCATCTCTGCTACCATTCCTCATTTGTATCTCTATTTCTTTGCACTTTTCCTCTAAAAATATTTCCTTTGCTTCTTTTGACTTTCGTATTACACGATTTCTTAGTTCTCTGTATTTCCGCTGACTTTCAAGAGTAGTTCCATTCTTAAGCTTTCTTCTTTCTTCTATCATACTTGCTATCTCTGTTGTTATCCATTCTTTCCTAGGTACTGTCTTTTTATTTTCTTTCAGAGTTTTTGATGCTGCTTCTGTCACTGTGCTCTTTATAATACCCCACCTATAGTTTATATCGGTTCTCTCATTTATATTTATATTGTTCGTAAGTTCTTTAAACTTATCATTTGCCTTTTCTTCTTTTAATTTATTTATTTGCCATCGATCATTTTTTCTTGTTGATACTATTTTCTTGAGCTTTAGGTTACTTTTCATCATTAATAAGTTATGGTCACTATCTATGTCTGCTCCTGGGTAGCTTCTGCAGTCTTTTACTTGGTTTCTAAATCTCTCCTTGACCATAATATAATCTATTTGATATCTACCTATGTCTCCCGGCATTTTCCATGTATATCTTCTTCTTGGATGGTGATTGAAGTAGGTATTTGTTATTAATAATTTGTGTTTTGAACAGAAATCTATTAATCTGTCTCCTCTTTCATTTCGGTTTCCTAGACCATAATTTCCTATTATGTGCCCTAGGCTTTCTTTTCCTACTACAGCGTTCCAATCACCCATAATGATAAGATTTTCATCTCCTTTGACTTTTTCAATGACTTTTTCTATTCCTTCGTAGACTTCTTCCATTTCCTTCTCACTGCTATTAGAAGTAGGCATGTAAACTTGGACTATGATTGTATCCTTAGGTTTCGTTTCGATTTTGACTAATATTATTCTTTCATTGTACTGTACAAATCCTTTAACTTTTATCCCAATAGCCTTACTCATTATTATGCCTACCCCTCCAATTCCTGGGTTATTTTCCGCTGTTCCTGTGTGTATCAACCTATATTCCCCACTCCATAGATCTCCAGCTCTTGGCCATCTCATTTCTGATAGGCCAAGGATATCAATCTTCATTCTTTCCATTTCTATTTTCAAGTTTTCTAGTTTTCCGCATTGCAACATAGTTCTAACGTTCCAAGTAGCTATTCTTCTCCAATTCTTAACATTTCCTTCTTCTCCAGTAGTCCCCACCCGGAGATCCGATCGGGGGACTATTTTACCTCCGGAATATTTCACTTTAGAAGATTTCATGTTATTGCTATTTCTTGGGATGATTTATACGGTGGTCTCCCCTTGCCTTCCGTATCGCAGTGCAGCCACCAGTTATACAGTTCCCGTATCTGCTGGCTGCTGTTTGGTGTGTAGCTGTTTCTACCATTCTAGGTTACCTGCACCTACACCCAATATTGTAGTAGCTGCTGCCCTACTACAAGTCCCTTTCAGTCGCTTTTTACGACAGGCAGGAACAACCGATGGTCTATTCTAACCCCGACCAACAGGGGGAATTAAAAATTACGTAAATAAAAATAATGCGTATAATTTTATTTATTAAAATTAATTTTATATGAAGTGAAATTAGAAATCCTTATTACAAATTAAGGTGTAATAAGATCATCACGTAAAAGTGAATTTTAATAACATTTGATGGCATATGGGAATCTATTACAAATGGTTCCATTTGTTTGGCTAAATTAAATTCATTAAATTAAGTGGCCATTAACCATCAATCTTGAATTTATGAAAACTTTTTGAAATATATCAAATTTGCCTTAGATGGGTTGTAAAAAGTCTATAAGTCTAAAAAATTATACGTAATATATATATTACCTTGAGCGCTGATATTTTGTGCGTCTGTTCTTTCAACATTTATTAATTCAATAGCTCTTTCATCCGAGATATCAAGTTTAAAAGCTGATAAAGCTTCTTTTAATACTTCTATAGTCATCTTATGTTGGTGGGTATATCTATTATAATATTCATTTATTTGAGTCTCAATTTTTTGTACAACACATGTCGTTTGTAAAACAAATTGTTCCTCGTTCATTAATCCGTCTACTTTAGAAGTAAAATTATGTGTTATCAATAAATTTTTATTTAAAAGTAAAGTGGTAATATCAATATTTTTATTATTAATAATCAATGGCCGATATTTATATATCACTTAATATAATTAGTTTATTATAATATTATAAATAATAATTTATACCGGAAATAGTTTTTTTTATTACTTGAAAATCTAATAATACTCTTTTAGATGTATAAATTATTATATTGATTAAATTGTAAATACAGAGTGACTTCTTTATCATAACCCATTCAATTATTTACAAAATAAATATAATTTAAACATTTTTTTTTTGGTTATCTTTAATTACACATTTTTCTTAAATTATTAACTATACGGTACTTTTCAAAATATTTCCTTATGCCTTGTAAGAGTGTCAACTTTGTTTTTTTTTAATGGCAACACTTATTTTGAATTTAATAAAATGTTTGGATTTTTAATTCAATATTAAATGGCATTTGAATTTATAATATAACTTTATTAGTTTATTAGATATAAACATATAATGTTTCAAATTTTTAGTTATTATACATTTATAATACACAAAGGATTACAAATACAAGTAGCTAATTGGTTTTTTATGACATCACTGTTACAGACACGTAGTGTTTATGGTCAATTATGACTATCAATCAATGGTGGCTTTTGGGTGCATATGGTGAGGATACGTAATAATTTTTAAAATAAATTACCCAATATTGTAATATACTAATATTTTACTGTATGGACGATGCTGGCAGCCGTCCAAACCCTGCTCATGTGTGTATGCGTATTCGCATATTCTAAGGGAAACAACTTTAATGTTCACACACGACATATGAATAATAACTATTTAATTATTTAAAAATTTGCATTTTTAATAATAATGTCGAATTAAGAATATACAATTAATTTTCTTCTTTTGATTAATTTTAGTCGGTGGTACGATCGTCCCGACGTCAAAGACACTTGCCGCCACTGCTATTAATAGATATACTTTTTGTATATCCAGTTAGTGTATTTATTATAATAAACTCACAACAATGTGCCTTACCAAGATGGATAAGAAATGCTGTGTACCTACGAATATCGATGTCATAAAAAATCAATTAGCTACTGGTATTTGTAATCCCTTGTGTACTATAAATTTATATTAACTAAAAATTTGAAACTTTAAATGTTTATATAAATGGTGGTTTCTAAAGCAAAAGAAATTCCTTTAGTGAGGTTAGAAATAGATAATAATTTAATTGAACAGGTTCAACAATTTAAGTATCTAGGAAGTACGATTACTAGCGATGGTAGATGCTTAATAGAAATTAGACAAAGAATAGCCAAGGCAAAGAGAGCATTTATGCAAAAACGCAGCTACATAAAAACAAAAAACTTAATATAAAGATGAGAAAAAATTTTGTCAAAAGCTATGTATGGAGCGTACTACTATATGGCTGTGAAACATGGTCCATCAATGGACAAAACAAGAAGTAGTTGGAATCCATGGAAATGTGGACATGGAGAAGGTTGCTGAAAGTCAGCTGGACAGAAATGAAAAGTAACGTAGATGTATTAAACCAAGTAGGGGAAAAAAGAATTCTGTTAAACGCCATAAAAGAAAGAAGTGGAAAAATGTTCGGGCACCTATTAAGGCACAATTCGTTTATAACAAAAATATTTGAAGGACAAATAAATGGACACAAAGGTAGAGGTAGAGGAAAGCATATATAGAAGAAATGATAAGACAAGCTGACTGTAGTCGATACATAGACATGAAAAGACTGGCTTTTAACAGAAAAGAATGGAGAACCAGATTTGCAACAACATGGCAAGGACTTCAGTAGAGAAGAAGAAGATATGTTTGTTACTATAAATGAATGCACTGGACTTCAAAGAACTTTCATCAAAAGCAAAAATATACTTTTCTAAATCAAATTTTCGCGTTGTTTTCAAATCTGCAATTAGACTTTATCTATCAGTTCTAATTTTTTATATTATTACTAATTACATATATAAAATAATTAAAAGAAAAAAAAAATTGTTTTCAAATTATTACTGATTTGATTTTTAATATGTTAAAAATAATCAGTCCAAATTTTCATTTTTAACCTATTTTTTTGGTTCTTTAAAATTGATGAAAAATTTTTGATAAAGATTTATGAAAGTTTATAGTAAAAAAAATTGAATATATTGCCATAACTTTTAGCTCAATTACAAGTTTAAAATTGACATCTAGGCCAGTCAACAAAGGAAAAATTTCTTAAAAAATTCAACGATACGTCAAATAATTCATTTAAGTTTATGATATTTAGGTTATTACTCTAAAAAATCGAAAAAATATTCCTTATTCAAATAAAAAGTAGCTTAACTAGCTTTTTCCATACACACAATTAAAATCATTAATTTCTAATATTCTTAAAGTATTTATTGTCAAATTAGATTTGATATGATAAAAGTATTCAACTACAAAAAAAAATCATTTTACTTTGTAATTTATTAATTTTTAACTCCGTTTGTGTGTGCTACTACTAGTCTAAAATTTTTTTGTAATATTTTACTATATAAATCATAAATTAAAAAAAAAACATGATTTTTAGTTTCACCTGAATTTAACGATGGATTTTTACAATTATAATCAAATTTTATAATACGCTCAATTGAGTAAATCATTTTAACAACTTTGTTTTGTTTGGTTCATTTAGTCAAAGTAAATCATTAAAATTAATTCATTTCTGAATATTTCCATTGTAGAATCTTTTTAAACACCAAAAGTTATTAGGAAATGATTACTATTATTTCTATTTCAGTTATCTATTACGATAAATATGTAAAAAAATCGAATTTTTCTGAAAAATGTACTGCAAATAGTAATTATAAATTTTCCTGATGGCATATTAATCTTAACAATTCCATTTTTTTCTATTTAATAATATCAATTTAAAACTTGTAAGTTAAACTAAAAGTTATGGTAATAAATAAATTTTTTTTTTTATTATAAACATTCACTTAAAAGGACGAAATAAAGAAGGTTAAAAATTATTACTTTTAACATATTAAAAATCAATATCAATAATAATTTGAAAAGAATTCAATATAAAAATTATATAATATATAATTAAAAGAATTACTAATCTGGGTATAATTAAGGAAATAGAAGATGATGTTGCTTGTAATTATCCATCATTTTTTTAGAATTAAACACTATCTACTGATCTCCATTGAAGCTTTTCTTATGATAGTGATTTTAATCACTGTCACATTAAATCTATACTGCACCCAACTATGCAACGACCCTACTATGCCACGAACCCACTGTAATGGGTTTTTTTTTTTTGGTTTTCTTTAGTTACATATTATTCTTGAATTATTAACTATTTAAAACTTTTTAAGTTCATACCTTATGCCTTGTAAGGATGTCAACTTTGTTTTTTTAAATGGGAACACATATTTTTAATTTAATAAAATATTTGGATTTTTAATTCAATAGTAAATGGCATTTGAATTTTTAGTATAACTTTACTAGTTTATTAGATATAAACATTTAAAGTTTCAAATTTTTAGTTAATATAAATTTATAATACACAAGGGTTTACAAATACTGGTAGCTAATTGGTTTTTTATGACATCAATATTAGCAGGTACACAGCATTATTATTATCAATGGTAGTAAGGTACATTGTTCTGAGTTTATAAATACACTATCTGACAATAAAGAAAGTATATCTATTGATAGTGATAATTGATAATAAATAATCCGTGACTGTGGCAGCAGTCTCATAAAAATCTAATTAGCTATTTGTATTTATAATTCCTTGTGTATTATACATGTATATTAGATTAATTAAAATTAGAAACTTTATATGTTTATATCTAATAAACTAGTAAAGTTATACTAAAAATTCAAATGCCATTTACTATTGAATTAAAAATCCAAACATTTTATTAAATTAAAAATATATGTTCCATTTAAAAAAACAAAGTTGACACCCTTACAAGGCATAAGGGATGAACTTAAAAAGTTTTGAATAGTTCATAATTCAAAAACAATATGTAACTAAAGAAAACAAAAAAAAAAATGTTTAAATTATATATATTCTGCAAGTAATTGAGTGGGTTATGATAAAATAATCATCCTATGTACAGGATAGAACGTATAAAACTGACATCTCATATAACTTATGATCTACATAACATTTTTAATTTTTTTTTTTAAATCAATTTTTACAATATAGAACTATATTTAAAATACGTTTTATGTTATTTTTCGCAATTATAAAAACTATTTTAAAAATTAATTTTTTTATTAAAATTTTTTTTAAGATTTTAAGAGAGCCATTTTATAGATAAGTTTTAAAGAAAAATTTTGATTCCAATAACTCTTATTTTAATTCAGTAGTTACGTTTATACAGAATTTTGAAATTTGTTAAATTTTGATTTTTTATACAATTTTTCTATGGTATCAAATGTTAGTCCATATTATGTAAAGTACAGAAGTAAACACTTATTACGTTATATTAGTATAAAATGTTATGTAGATCATAAGTTATATGAGTTTTCAGTTAGATACGTTCCATTCTGTATATAAATATTGTAATATTATATTATTACATATAATATTAGTGTATGGTATGGTGTTATCATTTGTTCATGTATGTCACATATTATGATTATACAAGATCACCAAAACAGGGTTCTCTTATTTAAAATACAAAATTACCCTTTAACTATACGATAAAATCTCCCTCTTGTAGAAATTATTAAGTAACGCCTACACGCTGGGACCCCATTTTAATTAACCAATTAGAATACAAAGCCTCAACTTCTAGGATCACGGTAGAGATCGCTGGGCTACCCCCTTCACACTATAAAAAGCCATTTTTCCCCATCTAAACCAGTTCTTTTGACGATTTTAAAATACACAAAATCTACGACACTCTACTCAAGATTTCACTCTCCGGGACTTAGTCGATTTTTTAATTAATTTGAACTTAGAATATTTTTCTTTAAAACTAAATGACACTTAGAAATTTTAAAGTGAATTTTGTTTTGGTGAATATTTTTATTTAATTTAATTTGTTCAATCATTAATAATATTTTATTTTTCTTGTGGAAATAAATATCAAATAATATTTTAAACATTACATTTTTTTTAAATTATTTTATTTTAATAATAAATCCAACTTAAATTTAGATATTCATTTAATAATAAAAATTTATTGTGAGCTTTTCTTATTGGGTAGCTAGTCTCGTTGCTAATGTCTTTGTTTTAACGGACATCGCGCCGGCAGACAAAGCTAAAGGTCACAATCTTCTCAATTTAAATTGAGATTTAAATTTATTTGACTAAGTGTATTGCAACTCTATACTTATTGGGTAGCTAGTCTCGTTGCTAATGTCTTTGTTTTAACAAACATCGCGCCGGCAGACAGAGTAAAGGTTGCAACTAGACATTGTTCTAGAATTAGGTATATTAGGTTAGAATATATTTGTAAGCCTATGCGTATTGGGTAGCTAGTCTCGTTGCTAATGTCTTTGTTTTAATAAACATCGCGCCGGCAGACAACGTAGAGAAACTTACGAATATATTTGCAGTGTTTAATTTTTGTCTTGGTTATTATTGTGCCGCATCCTTTCAAGGTGCTTTATTTTAGCACCGGGACACATTGGGCCACCACAATTCTGCCTTGATAAATTTTTTACATAGATATAGATATTTCTGAATCTTGTTTTGGCCAGGCCAGAGGAAAATTTAAGAAATATTGGTATCGATCTCTCAATAAAATATACTCTCTAAAAAATACTTATTCAACAGACGTAAAAAAATCAATAAAAAAAAAAATTAAAATTATATTTATAATAAAATACAGAGTGTTTAGAATCAATCACAAGTAAGACCAGTTGTAGACTTTGTGTAATTAAATCATATTATTTAGAGTCTTGAATCGTTTTTATAATTAATCACATAGACTATATGACGTGTAGTGTAAATCGTATACGTAGTACGTTTAATGCGGAAATCAACACAGGATTACTTGAAATATTATTGTATTACATAGGACGTAAGGTAAGTACAATTTAACCTATGCTTTCGAACTTCCAACAATCTATTGCGTGATAAACCATTAATAATTAATGAGAGAAACAATTAATGAGAAAATTAATTTAAATAAAATTGAAGACAATTAAATCTACATTAAAATTACAAAAATTATAACAAATAATGATTACAATAATCTACTAGCAAACCCCCATTTTCTTTTTATATTTCTTTTTATTCACTTTCTAATTTTTATAACTCTACTATTCTACTCTTTTTCTTTTCTTTCTTTTTATTTTTGGTTTATTACAATATCGAAATACTTATCAAATCACCTTACAGCAATTTGCAAGAAAAAAAGAAGTAAGTAATCCCAATTATTTGGAGTAAATAAGTTTGAGTAAAGGATGACAAAGCAATAGATCATTTATTAAATTAATATCTTAAAGTGTCAATTTTGACTGGTTGGTTAAAGAAATTATACATAATCACGTTATATGATATTCGTGGACTGGCTCTGCCGTCTCGTTGCCGAGGTATTCGTGAACTAGCCTCGCCGTTTCGTTGCATCTTAGTTAGGACATTAGAAACTAACCAGACAAAAGTTTATTACACCTCGAATAGAGGTTCTGCGTTTATAATTTTTATATCTACTTCTCTTTGTTGTTCTAAACCCTCGAACCATACGACTCCGATAGAACCACAACACCAGGTTCTCACCATATACAAACCTTAACATTTTCATTTTTATTTTATTAATTGTTGTTATTTGAATTTTAACAGAACAAATAGTCCTCAATTATAATAGTTGTTGTACCCAAGAATTTTTTTATTCTAACTACTGTAATAATAATCTTTATGAATATGTAACCAGTGAAATGTTATTTATTTAAACGTAGTTATTTGAGATCAAAATCTGCCTGATTTTTATTAATTAAATTCTCGTGATATAATCGTCACTATTATTTATATGGGATAACACTAAAATACCCTGTTCATGTACTTGACAATGCTATCCTTTTAGTATTTATTAGTATATTCTATTTTCATTTCAAATACTCACCACTTCTATCCATAGAAATGGTTTATTTAATCTTGTTTCATTATACATTATATTCTTACAATGACATGATCCTTTTCAAACAAAAATTTAGATAAACATTTAAGAGAAATAGTTAACAAACTCACACTGTTTGGCTACATTGTAGTGTATGCGGTTTGGTCATAAATCAATTAATAATTACTTTTAAAATCTATCCTTAACAAAAGAAAATCTATTTATTATTTTTGTCATCTTTGTTATTCTACTTTTAATAGTTAAATGCATTGTATTAATCTTTGTCTTAATAGTAAAAAAAAACTATGTTAATGTTATATATGTAAACGTCTAAATAATTTATATTCTGTTCATATGTATTGATCTCTGTATTTCAGGCTTATTCATCAATAAACAATTATACTAAAAATTCGACAGTGATGATTTTTGGGGGTAAAAAAATATTATAAAAAGCAAGGACAAACCCTTGCTGCCGGCTGTTCTTATCGTGCTCCGTATTATGCTATGCGAACGTCGTGATCGTCATTGTCGAAGTTTTTATGTGTTAATTTGTCAACTAAAAATTTGAACTTGTGTTATTGTATTTATCATTTTACCAATATTATCACTAAGGATATTATAAGAACCAGAGAATTTACCAGGTAAATTTTTTTTAAATCCATAAGAAAGTTTACATTGTTATTTTATGACCCTCGAATTACACCCCGAATCAAAAATAACTCTCACTCTCATTTTTTAATTCCAACAACAATAATATTGTGACTTTTTTTCTTTTACTCTTAAATTTTTATATTTTAGCTTCGATGCGAAGCGGAGAAGGTATTAATTTTACTATGTTTTACTATGTTTTTTTTTTTATGTCTGTTGCCACTTTTACTCAGCTCTCACTGGACCAATTTCTTTCAACGATACGTCAAAAGATCAAAAATCTTATCTATTCAAAGACTTTACCCTCAAATATTGAAAAAATTTGCCTTGTTCCCCGTAAATGGGGGAAATATCCAAAAAAATCGCTAATTTTCGAAATTTTTCACTTTTTTTTCTTAAAACTTCCATAACTTTTTGAAAAATCAACAAATCTACATAAATATTTTTTATACTAAAACCTTAGATATTTCCCTTTCATTTGATATAATTTTTTTTGAAAATCTATGACTTATTCTGCTCACTGGGGGGATTTAAAATATTACTTTTTTACAAAAAATAACTTTTTCAACTTAATTTTCGAAAATGTTCCGGAAATACTGGGTCCTTTAAACATATATCAAATTAAAGTTTATTTTATGTACTATAAAATGAAAAAAAAAATTTGTCCCGACAACCTATCTTCTATGCGCTAATGGCTACCGTATTCAAAAATATGCTATTTTTGTGTTAAAATCCTGGGTTTTGTATTTTATTTTATTTTAAAATATCTTATAAGGGCAATGCACTGATTTTAATGAATATTTTATAATTTAATTGTCAAAGAATAAAGTTCATTAGAGATAAGAAATTAAACTTATTAAAAATTTTTTACTTTTTTAAAGTCGAAAAAGTAATTTTTAAATTTGAGTTAGCTTAAAGCCAATTTTATCATGCGTTATACGCAACGAACAGTTGCCGAATGGGTAACATCTGTGTCTATCACGCATAGGGTACGTGGTTCAAATCCGTCTGTGACTATCAACATTTTGCATTTTTTTTTGAGTTAGAATAAAATGTTCAAATCATTTGATGTTTAACTCATTTAGATTCAATAACTTCAATAAATATAAAGGATTTTATCACTTGTAGTATCACATTTTAATACATGTAATAATTAATACTTATATTTAATAAAATATATCACCAAATCAGTGTTTCCCCGTGGATAAGATGAGTAATAAAATAATACCCTTACACAAGATTTAACCTCCCTTTTACGCATTCCATGAAACGCCCATGTAAGAGATTCTATCACATTAACCAATCAAATACAGCAAAAAATATTTCAAGAATCTCACCAGAGATCGCTAATCCAGTTTTGCGGGCTATAAAAAGGCCATTTACCCCCAAATTCGGGTGGTTCCTCTGTGCTTGGTTCTCTTACAGTGATTATGTACGATTTCTGAACATCCCTCTAGCGGATACTGGGACGCCTTGCCATTCCATCTATGCATCTCTACGGCTCTCTGGAATACTCAACCAAGATACAAAAAGTGAATGTGCGTGAGTTTATCTTTCATTCTTAGCTACAATTCTATATGAAATCTACATAATTTTTACCCCCTTTCGTAATTACTGAAAATATTATACATCTTATTTTCGGTTGAATACTTTTGGTGATATAAATATTCTAACACATATAAAATATTGGTGTTTATTTATTTCTTTTTATTTACATTTATATTCATATATATATAAGCATATTCTAAGGTAATTAATTTGATTGAATTGTATTTATTACTTATTGAAGGGCCACAACCTGGCTGGACAGAGTAATAATACAATAATATCATAATTAGAATTTTAATTAATTATAAGATTTTTTCAAAGTGTCTCTCCACTTATCGACCAGCTAGTCTGATCTCTGCCACAGTGCGGGCAATCAGAGTGTAGGACACTTATATAATTTATAACGCATGACTTATTAATATTATTTTGTAATATACATTAGATATTCTAAGGTTCTTAATTTGATTGAGTTGTATCTACTACTTCTTGAAGGGCCACAACCTGGCTGGACAGGGTAATAGTACAATAATATCATAATTACGATTTTAGTTAACCATAAGATTTCTTCATAGTGTCTCTCCACTTATCGACTAGCTAGTCTGATCTCTGCCACAGTGCAGGCAATCGGAGTGTAGGACACTAACATAACTTATCGTGCATAAATCTATAGTACAGTCGCATCTAACCTAGGTTTTTAGTCGTAATGACTAAAAATTTTTGTTAGTTAAATAAAATCAAAAAGTCCATAAAATCACGCTTTTAATAACAGAATATAAGATATTCTCATTTAAAACAAGCTGCGTTGAACCTTGTTTTATGTTTAAATTTGGTATCAAAATTTTATCACGGATTGTCGGACAAGTTCAAAATTTTAGGGTTTCATATTGTTTTTTTCTTCTTGTTAGTTTTTTTTTAAAAGTCATGAAAATTTCCTAGAATTTGTTAACATATTATCACACCTTAGATTATAATATTGATTAAAGCTGGAAATTTTTACGAATTATAGATTTATGAATTTTCTATTCTCTCCTAAATCTTTTTTAAGGAAAATTTAAATGTGCAAGTTTTTTTATAGTCATATTTTTAATCACATATTTCTAGTTATTTATTTTTCTGTTAATGGTTATGTAATTTATTAAAATAAATGCATATTTATGAATACTTAAGAATAATTATTTCAATAGTTTCTTAAAAATTTCAACTTAATTGTAAATATGAACATTTTTCAAATTTATGAAAAGTGATTTATTACAAATTTATCAAAAGTAACGAAATTCGAAAATTTCAGAATGAATACTGAAAGAAGATCTAGACTATTAACAAGAAAAATACAAATATCTTATATTTATATATTTGAAATTGCAAAATTCCTTATTTCATGTCCTAAACACAATAAATTAAATAATTATTAATGCTGTAAATTTATTCAACATTAATCATTATACAAGAACAAGGATATTAAAATTAAATCTTTTAGTAATTAATAAATAAGAACTATTTTAGAGATTGATGGTGTCGTTTTCCTATTCAAGAACACATCTACAATGGCAGAAATATGCTAAAATTGTAATTGTACCAAAGATGAACACAATAATTAAATTAGAAGCAAGACCTTTAGAATCGTGTGTATTATAAGTTTTACGTGCGTTACAAAAGGATTTATTTTTACTTATCTAATTATATTAAAAATAAAACAATTCATGATAATCTGAAACGAGTAGTTTTGGTTTTCGAGTATTGCGGAAATTTAGATGAAGATTGTATTTACTATAAATTATATAAGAGAACGAGGGGATGTCATGCGAGTTTTTTTACACCTTTAATTAATAAGAGAGAATCGTACGTGACATAACCATGCAAAATAAATTTTAATGTTTTAAATAAACTGTGAATTAGAACTATTCAAAAAAAATTTAATTATTTTTAAATAAAACGCAGAATCCCCAACACGAAATTTATGGAAAAATATAAAGAATACAATAAAATTGTATTGATTGTAACAAAATAAGCATTAAAGGTTACATCAGTGTATTTATCAGCTTTGAACCGTAAACATTGTGAGATATAATTTCATATTTTAATCTCAAATCAGCGGTTAATGTGTGGGTTGATGGAAGGGACGGAGTCCTCCTTCTAATTTAGAGAACAATATAGTGTCATCTTTAAGTCGAATCCAAAAATGTTTAACGGATGCTTTAATTTTTAGAACTGAAGAGTGGAAATTGTAAATATAAGAAATTTATTCGAATGATCAAAATTTCAAAACTGTTAAATGGAAAAAATTATAGGAGAACTAAAATTATGAAATGAAAGGAATTTTATGATACAATCATAGTATTATAAGTACTTGGAACATGGCGGAGCATGATATAATTTTTGTGATTTGTTTGTTTATGGATTATTCAAAAATTTAATTAATTAATTCTTTAATTTAAGCTTAAGAAACCATGTCATTAATTTATGACTACATATGATATTGAGAGACTTATTATATTAAGGGTTACAAAGTGATGGATATGCAAATTTAAGGTGATTTAAACATTTTTTATATTAATATAACCTACCAAGGTTGTTGATATTTTTTATAAATTATATTACTATATTCGTCATTTCATATTTCTATATATAGATACCTATCTAATTTTGTTATTGTTAATATTTTTTTTTTTAACTTAATTCTGTTATAACATAATATTTAAAATTAAAAAAAACTATTTTTTCCATAATGAATTAAAACTTTGATTCTGTCTTTGAGACGTTTTGTATAATTTTCATTTCTAGTTGATTTTTAATGAAATAACAAACAATACCTATATTATTCTAATGTACTCCTTCATTGAGATATTTTTAGCTTCGATGCGAAGCTGAGAAGGTATTGGTTTTACTAAGATGTGTTTATTTTTTTTTATTTTTTTTTTTGTGTCTGTTACCACTTATTCTCAGCTCTCACCGAACGGATTTCTTTCAACGATACGTCAAAAGATCACAAATTGTATCTAGTCGAAGACATTACCCTTCAAAATTGAAAAAATTTTCCCTCGTTCCCCGTAAATGGGGGAAACCTCCAAAAAAATTACAAATTTAAAAATCGCTAATTTTCGAAATTTTTCAATTTTTTTTACTAAAAACTGCCGTAACTTTTTCAAAAATGAACATATCAATATATTTATTTTTTTTATAAATGTTTGATGTCTTAACCTATCATTTGGTATATTTTTTTTGTAAATTTGACCCATTTTCTGCCCACAGGGGGGGATTTAAAATGACAACTTTTTCACAAAAAATTAAATTTTGAAAATGTTCCGGAAGGTCTGACACTTTTATATATATCTTAAATTAAAGCTAATGTAATGTACTTTAATTTGAAAAAAAAATTTTGACCTTTGGACTTGTCTTCATGGTGAAAACGGCTACCGAATGCTATTTTTGTGTGAAATTTTTCGATTTTATAATTGACATTTTTTACTTTAAAGTGCTATAACTTTTTAAAAAATGTATGGATCATACAATTTTTTCATGAGAAGTAGTATTTATATAGATCTTTTATTGGATATACTTTTTTTTTAAATCAGACTATTTCCCTATATATGGGGGGGCTTCAAATATAAAAAATGCATATAGAAAGTAGAACTTTTTCAACTTAACTTTTGAAAATGTTCCGGAAGGTCTGACACTTTTATATATATCTTAAATTAAAGCTAATGTAATGTACTTTAATTTGAAAAAAAAAAATTTGACCTCTGGACTTGTCTTCATGGTGAAAACGGCTACCGAATGCAATTTTTGTGTGAAAATTTTCGATTTTATAATTTACATTTTTTACTTTAAAGTGCTATAACTTTTTAAAAAATGTATGGATCAATACAATTTTTTCATGAGAAGTAGTATTTATATACATCTTTCATTGGATATACTTTTTTTTAAAATCAGACTATTTCCCTATATATGGGGGGGCTTAAAATATAAAAAATGCATATAGAATGTAGAACTTTTTCAACATAACTTTTGAAAATGTTCCGGAAGGTCTGACACTTTTATATATATCTTAAATAGAAGCTTATGTAATATCCTTTAATTTGAAAAAAAAATATTTGACCTCTGGACTTGTCTTCGTGGTGAAAGTTGACATCAAATTTAATAAAAAATTACGATTTTTGTAATATAATTTTTTTTTATATTTTTAACTTAATAATGCTCTAACTTTTTCCAAAATGAACATATCAATATAATTTTTTATAGATGCTTGATGTCCTTACTTATCATTTCGTATATTTTTTTTGTAAATCTGACACTTAACCTGTCCACAAATGGGGATTTAAAATGACAACTTTTTCACAAAAAATTTACTTTTTCAAATAACCTTTGAAAATGTTCCGGAAGGTCTGACACTTTTATATATATCTTAAATTAAAGCTAATGTAATATACTTTAATTTGAAAAAAAAAAATTTGACCTCTGGACTTTTCTTCACGGCAAAAATGGCTACCAAATGCTATTTTCATGTGAAAATTCTCGATTTTATTATTCATATTATATTTAACTTTATAATGCTATAACTTATTGAATAGTTTATGGATCCACACAATTTTTTTATGAGAAATAATATTTTTTAATAAACCCTTTTTCATTCGACATACTTTTTCTTAATCGAGATATTAAGGAACCATCAGATCAAGTAGCTTTTGGAATAAAACACCAATTTTTTTAAAATTAAACACTATCTAAAGATTTGCATCGAATCGTTTATTTTTGATAGTGATTTTAATCACTGTCAGATATCATTATACTTGATCCAACTAAACTACGTCACAACTGTGCCGCGACCCCCCTGTGCTGGGTTTTTATTAATTAAGTATATTTGCTTATTATGATCAATATAATTTTTAGCTTTTGAGGCTAGACAATTCGTTGTTGCTCGAAAATGCTCCTCATTTTTTAGGAACTATAGTCCCCCATTCTAGTTATTACCATTTTAATCACTGACTCAAACCAAAATGTTATTGTACCTATTACTTTAAACGATACAACTAAAATATATACAAATATATTAAATTTATCAGTTATAATAGTGTTTTTTAAAGCAAAATTTAAAATTATTATCATAATCAGAGTTTTACTTACTGTCTCCAACTAATTCGATGAATAAATATTCAATTTCATTTTCATTATAATCGTGTAATTTTACAAAAATATTCAGCAGGGTTGTAAATTTATTAAAGTCCATACCTTCTTCATCAATTACATTTTTTTGAAATATAACTTTTAATTGAGTCTCACATTTATCAGTCAATTTCGATTCCTAAAATAAATAATTGATTTATTAGAATTTAGAATAA
The DNA here is from genome assembly GCF_025091365.1 of Daktulosphaira vitifoliae. Taxonomy (NCBI): domain Eukaryota; kingdom Metazoa; phylum Arthropoda; class Insecta; order Hemiptera; family Phylloxeridae; genus Daktulosphaira; species Daktulosphaira vitifoliae. Next base: position 85,171,235 of record NW_026099572.1, read on the forward strand.
ATAACAAAATGACTTTAAATTTTTAGTAAAATGAGTGATAACCACTGATTAAAATCTTTATTATATAATACGCATCGATGCAAATTTCTAGATAGGGTTAAGTTTTTAGAAGGAATTGTTTGATTATTCCAAAAGCAAATCAACTTTTATTGCTTAAATTGTATCCTGATATAAACTTCTATGAATTATAAATTACATGAATAAATAATTATTATAGTAATTAAGTTTTGTATTATATTGATATTTTATAATTTTATAGTAAAATATATAAAAAAAAAAAAAAAAATTATAAAAGAAAATATTTATAATTAACACTGAAATCTTATATAATTTATTTTTCTTGTAAATGAGGGGTGATAAATGGAGCAATTACCTCTCACAAATTACATTTAAACAAATATATTAGTCTCAATAATTAAAATAAATTCCTTCATTTCCTTAAATGGGGGAAATCCTCCCAAAAATTACAATTTTATACTTTTTTTTCTTAAATCTGCCATAACTTTTTAAAAAAATAGATAAATAGAAACAATTATTTTTATATATAGATATATTAAGCATTTACCTATCATTTGGTATATATTTTTTTTGTAAATCTGACACTTCACATGTTCTCAGGGGGGATTCAAACTGATTTTCATAAATTATATAAATCAAATTGACATAGTATATAAAGTTAAAGTTATTTAAATTTTTTTTGCTTTTTTAAACCAAGAAAAATAATTTCGAAATTTGAACTTTCCTGAATTGTCATTTTTATTGACCGTCGAATGCGACGCACAGTCGTCGTGTATGTAACACTTGTGTCTCTCACGCTTGAAGTACGATATTAAATCGCGTCTGTAGAAATGAATTTTTTGCTTAATTATTTTTGAGTTAGAAAAAAATTAACTTATTTGATTTTTATCTTATTTAGATTCAATAACTTCAATGTTTATTAAGGACCCCATCACTATAGTTTCCTCTCTCGAGAAGAAATTTTTTATTTTGTAAGGTTTCAGCCAAACAGAGGGTTTACTAATTACCCATTGCCCAGGGGGAACACTGGACAGTGACCTAGTAGCCGCGTCAAACAAGATATTACTTGCTGACGGAGCTACTAGGTTTTGATAAAAACAAAAAAAAAAACTAATATTAATAAAAATGAGGGAAAAGTATAGAGAAAAAAAAAAGAGGCCATGTATAATATAACATCATTTTTTTTAATTATTTAATTAAAAAATGTATCATTACTATTTAAGATATAAATATATTCATAGAAAATGACTATGAAAAGGAGAAGAAAAAAAAAAAAGAGGTGCTTGATACATAAAATTTAAAAGAGGTAAAAATGGGGTTTCTTGATGTTGTACTTGTTGTTGATTGTTGATTTGAGGAGTGACAGCCCACCACCGGCCATAGTTGTGCCTTACGCCATAATCATCATCATCATCACCATCTCGACGTTTTGTTAAAATAAAAAAACGGAGGACAAAAACACAACGACACCACTTGGTGGACAGCAGATCCACTCGACGTTTTATTTTGATAAAAAAAAACGGAGGACAAAAAAATTACAATGAACAGCCTGGTTGACGGCCGGTCGACTCAACGTTTTATTTTGTATAAAAAAAAAAACGGAGGACAAAAAAAAAAATACAAAAACGTGGTTTTCATAAAAAATACAAACGGACAACTTGTCGCCTCGGCAGTATAGGTGGAAAAAAAAAATCTGTTGTAGCGGCATTTGTGTAGTGGCCGGTGATCATGATGTCGCCGGGTGGTGGGGGTGCCAACTTTGAACTGGTTCATAGGGAGAATACAAAAGTGTAGGTATGCACTGTGTGCGGTCAACTGTCACAACAAACCGGGTACTGACTATTGGATCGGTTGATTGGTATATAAACTAATTTAATAATTGGGAACATACATAATACCTAATGCACACACTATTAACTGATAAGATTTATATATTAAAAAAAAAACTTGTATAAATTCTGCAACATTACAATTTATATTAAAATTATTTTACTAAGTATTTCTATTTTTTTTTTTTGTGTCTGTCATTCATATTTTTAAGCTCTTATTTGACCAATATTTTCAACGATACGTCAAATGATTACAAACAGTATCAAGTTAAAGATATTATCCTAAAAAATTAAAAAAATTCCCATTTATTAAATAAAAAGTTGCTTAACCAGCTTTCTTTATACAAGCAATAAAAATAATTCATATTTAATATTTTTAAATTATTTATTGTTGAATTTGATTTGATATGTTAATAGGTTTCAACTACAAAATTAAATAATTTTTCTTTGGAATTTATTATTTTTATAACTCTATTTGTGTGTTTTACTACCAGTCTATAATACTGCAATTTTTTTATTAAAATGTTGCTATATACTATTTCAAAAAAAAATAATTTTTAGTAAATGGAGGAAGTCCTCCCAAAAATTACAATTTTTTTTCTTAGAATTGTCACAATTCTTTGAAAAATAGATAAATAAAAATAATTGTTTTTATATATACAGAGTGATTTTTTTATCATAACCCACTCAATTACTTGCAGAATAATAATAATTTAAACATTTTTTTTTTCATTATCTTTAGTTACACATTATTCCTGAATTTTTAACTATTCAAAACTTTTTAAGTTCATCCCTTATGCCTTGTAAGGGTGTCAACTTTGTTTTTTTAAATGGGAACATATATTTTTAATTTAATAAAATTTTTGCATTTTTAATTCAATAGTAAATGGCATTTGAATTTTTAGTATCACTTTACTAGTTTATTAGATATAAACATATAAAGTTTCAAAATTTTGAGTTAATATACATGTATAATACATATGGGATTGTAAATACAAATAGCTAATTAGATTTTTATGAGACTGCGGCCACTGTCACGGATTATTTATTATCAATTATGACTATCAATAGATATACTTTCTGTTTTGTCAGTTAGTGTATTTATAAACTCATAACAATGTGCCTTACTACAATTGATAATAACAATGCTGTGTACCTGCTAATATCGATGTTATAAAAAACCAATTAGCTACCTGTATTTACAATCCCATGTGTATTATACATGTATATTAATTCAAAAGTTTGAAACTTTAAATGATTATATCTTATAAACGAATTAAGTTATATTAAAAATTCAAATGCCATTTACTATTAAATTAAAAACTCAAACATTTTATTAAATTAAAAATATGTGTTACCATTTAAAAAAACAAAGTTGACCCCCTTCCAAGGCATAAGGGATGAACTTAAAAAGTATTACATAGTTAAAAATTCAGGAATAATGTGTAACTAAAGATAATGAAAAAAAAATGTTTAAATTATTATTATTCTGCAAGTAATTGAGTGGGTTATGATAAAAAAATCATCCTGTATATATATATATATATATATTAGGTATTTACCTATCATTAGGTATATTTTTTTGTAAACCTGACCTTTCATATGCCCACAGGAGGGATTCAAAATGATAACTTTTCCAGAAAAAATGAACTTGACTTTTGAAAATGTTCTGGAAACACTGACTTTTTTGTACAAATAATAAATTAAAGGTTATGTAATATATTTCAACATAAAAAAAAATGTTGAATTTAAGCTTGTCTTCATAGTGATCATGGCTACCATATTCAATAATTTCCTTTATTAGTGTTAAAATGTTCAGTTTTGTATTTTATTTTATTTTAAAATTTTTTAAAAAGGGAGTTCACTGATTTTCATAAATATTATATGAATCAAATTGATATATAATTTATTATATTATATCGATTATATTGATGTATAATTATTTTTGGTCGAGATCTCGTTTATTGATATAAAAAAAAAAACATTATAGAATTATTATCTGTACGAATTAGCTTAATTTAAGAAAGAGTTTCATACTTAACATTTTGACTATCGACGATTTTTACACAATCCATTAAAAAAAAAAGTAAATTTATGTTATTCATTACATTAACATTGTAAAATATAATATTGGACTGGTTGATTAAGGTGTATAGTTACGTTACATGATATCCGTGAACTGGTTTGCCGTTTTGCTGCCTTAAAGAAGTTATAATAACCTAACGTGATTTCTACTGTATAAGTAATCACTACAAAAGGTATTCTTGAACTGTGTCGTAATATACTCAATGCTTTGCATTACGCATCTTACAATTATCAATGAAAAATTTATAATCTTTATTTTAAATAACTTGTAAACAAACAAATAATTTATCTGTCATAATAAATACGATGTTCAACATAATTTCTTATTATATATATATATTTATTTATTTTATTTTATTTATATAAGTTTCAAACGGAATTCAAACGGAAACCCAATTACAAAAAAATTTTAAGTAAAAGTAACATCATTCGTAACAATATTATTAATAAAGAAAAACAAACAGTGAAAATGAAAAAAAAAATTAACTAATATAACTAAGAATAAACTATTACAAATATAGTAACAATTAGTGCTTGTAGGACGATGTACAATGTAAGTATACCGTAAAGCAAGAAATAACAGAAAAATTTTAATTTTAATTTTAAATAAAACTAAAAAACGTGTGAATTATAAAATATGAAATTGCAATAAGTTTAAAATGAGTGGAAGTTTGGTGAGATGAATAAATCAATTTTTAAATTATTAACTGTTTTCATAATTCTGTTTATGGGAGAGTTACTATCATAGTTAGTTGTTGCAGTGTTAATGTGAAATATTTTTATATTACGGGTGCTACAAGATGGTACATGAAATGAAAATCGATTCAAAAGTATCGGACAATCTATTTGACCAGCAAAAATTTTAAAGGTAAAATAAATATCTAACCACATTCTTCGTAGTTCCAATGTCTCAAGATTCATAATTGCTAATAGAGGGGTGTATGAAGAATGAGGTTCTCTTGGTATTAAGCACTTCAAAGAAATAAAGCGTAAGAATTTTTGTTGAATTTTTTCTAATTTTAATTTATAACTGGTTTAGTAAGGAGACCAAATTATGGAGCCATATTCACAAATTGAGCGAACTAACGAGCAATAAATGAATTTAAAGGCATCCTTATCGGTAAAGTCGCCACAATTACGTTGAATGAAGCATAATATTTTGTTTGATCTTATAAAAATATTATTAATATGACTATCAAATTTGAGTTTAGAATAAAACAAAATACCAAGATCTTTTATCGGCCCCATACTACGAGGTATTATTTCTGCATTTATATAGTAGACGAATTTAGGAACGATTCTAGCTCTGGAAAATGACATTATCTTACATTTATTAATATTAAGAGTAAATTTATTATTGATACACCATTCATAAAGAGAGTTTAGATCTGATTGAAGTAAATTAAAATCAGATTGACCATTAACTCTACGAAACATTTTTATGTCATCAGCAAACATTAATTTAGAACAATTTTGAAATGTAATATCGTTAATAAAAATTAAAAATAAAATTGGTGCTAAATGAGACCCTTGAGGAACACTCGACGTAACAGGTATAGGTATAAACCAATATTCTTTACATGCAACTATTTGATTTCGATTTTTGATAAAAGAAATAAGCCAGGATAGAAAGTTACCACAAATACCAATTTGCTCTAATTTAAAAAATAAAATTTGATGATTAATTTTATCAAAAGCTTTAGCAAAATCTGTGTAAACAACATCTACATTTGATTTATCTGACATAGCGTCTGAAACAAAAGTATGAATGTTAAGCAGATTAGTAATCGTACTCTTGTTACGAGTGAAGCCATGTTGATCATCAACAATAATATTATTTAAAGTGGGTAATATTTTATTTGCTATAATAGATTCCAATATTTTTGGTATAAGGGAAAGTAAAGATATTGGTCTATAGTTAGAGATATTTAAAATATCAGTAGAGGTCTTAGGAATAGGTCGAATGAGGCTAGTTTTCCATGCGTCGGGGAAAGTGCCAGATGACAGTGATAAATTAAAGATAAGAAATAGAGGTAGCAAAATAGCATACTTACAATTTCTTAAAAATACACTTGGAATTAAATCAGGACCAGGACTGCAGTTAGAATTTAATGAGCTAAGAAACTGAAATATATCAATTAATTCAATTGATATAGAGTGCATAGAAGAAGAAAGAACTTTAGGCGGTACATTATAATTGTAATTTACATTAAAATTATTGTAGTCTTCGTAAACACTGGAGAAATAATTAACAAAAGCTTTAACAATGTTATTAGGAGTAATAAATTCTTCATTGAATAAATGTAAACTATTCGGCAGAAAATTATTATTACGTTTGTTATAAATAAATTTCCAGAGTTGATTAGGATGAGTTTTTAAATTATTTTTAATTTTTTAAGTAATTTTGATAATCAAATTTTGAAAAATATTTACATTTTGCACGAAGATTAGAAAATTTATTATAATCACTCACCAAACCCGAACTCTTAAAAATTTTATGGGCTATATTTTTCTTAAAAATTAATTCTTTTAAATTTCTACTAAATCATGGAGGATGAGTAGAATGTTTTTTAATTATTTTAGGTACAAAAATCTCAAAAATTTCATAAATATTAGAGTAAAACGAATGACAGCTTAATTTACACATAGGTCTTTAAATAGGTTATTCCAGTCGATCGATGATAAAGTAAAATTTATTTCCGCGTAGTACAATAAAAAAAATTATAAATACAAAAATTATAATCAATCGGTTTATTTACAACTATGGGAAAAGAAATGAGTAAGCCAGGATGATAAGCATCACACGGAACAAGAGGATTATCAAATTTTTTAACAGACACATTATGTAAATCAGAAAAAACTAAATCCAAAATTGATCTAGTTTTATTATAAATATTGTTGTATTGAAAAAGGTTTAAAAAAGATAATTTAGATAGAATTTCAGAGTAATGGTTACTTAAGTTTTCTAGACTAGGAATAAATCCATTGGATGTATGAAGCCATATATAATCAGGAAGATTGTAATCACCAACCATAATTAAATTTTTAACATATGAAAACGTCAATAATAAATTATTAATAATATCGAAATAAATATTATAAATTGAAATATCTGATAGAAGAGGAAAATAAACATTACCAATAATTATATAATTAAGATTAATTTTAGTTATGACAAATATGTGTTCGAATAGACTGGCCGGTACAGGTAATACGCGACAATGGAACTTATTATTAACCGAAAACAAAACACTTACACCTCTGGAATGATTACTTGTGTTTTGGTTACGGTCACAGCGATAGGTAGTATAATTGGAGAGACCCCATTCCGATGTATTGACGTTTGTAGATAACCATGTTTCACATAGACTGATAACATCGTCCTCAGATAAACAAACATTTCGCATTAAAATATTTAATTTGGTGTTAAGGCCATGTGCTTTTGATAGTAAAATTTTAAGTTTCTATGGGCTGGCTCTCTTACTAGTTTTTTGAAATGGTTGGAATACCTTCAACAAACTTAAATATTAAATCTGATTCCCCAGCTGTTTTACGTTCCTTGAGTTTAGATAAAACATCACGAAGATCATTTTGTTGCATTAAGGTGTGATCCGGAGATATACGAATAGATCCATATACTGGAGAAGTACGCAGTTTATGTTTATTCTTAAGTACAACAAATATATCAGATGGTTCCCGAAAAATAACTTTTATTGTGCGTGGTTTACCCGATTTTTTGTCCTAATCTAGATAATACAGTAGTATTCATGTTAGGAGATATACTATCCAAAACAGTTTTTATCAATAATGTATCGTTTTATGAAGAGGTCGTTGCATCATATTCCGGGACATTAAATAAAATTAAGTTACGAGATCTTGATCGTCTATCAATTACTTCAGATACTAGTGTTAATATGTTAATTTATCAATTGTTAAATGTGTTATCTCAATATAATAATTATGTAATGTATAATTAAATACAATAAACTAAAAAGATCACTAAAATCGCTGACAACAATATCCCTGGATTGGGGGTATTATCATTTTACTATAAAAAGCGCTGAAATCCTTTCAGAGTCAGAAGAAGGAGTGAAACAGAGAGAGAGTTTGCTTTCTCTGAATTGAATTAAGAATAAAAAGAAATAATTATCAGTCACAGCCCTGTGTTGTTGTCGGCTGACTTTTACGCGTTTTATTTATATATGAAAAGAACTTGTTTTAATTAATTATCTTTTGACGAAGTGCGAATTAAATACTTTTAAACATATATAAACATATTGAGATATTTATCAAATCATTTTACAAGCAATTTGCAAGAATAAGAGAAGTAAATAATTTTATGTCATCTCAATTATTTGGAGTATATAAGTTTGAGTAAAGGATGACAAAGCAATAGATCATTTATTAAATTAATATTTTAGAGTGTCAATTTTGACTGGTTGGTTAAAGAAATTATACATAATTACGTTATATGGTATTCGTGAACTGGCTCTGCCGTTTCGTTGCCTTAAAGATGTTTAAAAAAACTTAGCGTGATTTCTACTGTATAAATTAGGCTTTGGAATTCGTGGACTGGCTCTGCCGTCTCGTTGCCTAGCAAACCCCCATTTTCTTTTTATATTTCTTTTTATTCACTTTCTAATTTTTATAACTCTACTATTCTACTCTTTTTCTTTTCTTTCTTTTTATTTTTGGTTTATTACAATATCGAAATACTTATCAAATCACCTTACAGCAATTTGCAAGAAAAAAAGAAGTAAGTAATATTATGTTATCCCAATTATTTGGAGTAAATAAGTTTGAGTAAAGGATGACAAATCAATAAATAATTTATTAAATTAATATCTTAAAGTGTCAATTTTGACTGGTTGGTTAAAGAAATTATACATAATCACGTTATATGATATTCGTGGACTGGCTCTGCCGTCTCGTTGCCGAGGTATTCGTGAACTAGCCTCGCCGTTTCGTTGCATCTTAGTTAGGACATTAGAAACTAACCAGACAAAAGTTTATTACACCTCGAATAGAGGTTCTGCGTTTATAATTTTTATATCTACTTCTCTTTGTTGTTCTAAACCCTCGAACCATACGACCCCGATAGAACCACAACACCAGGTTCTCACTAAACCTAAAACACCGTGACCTTTCCATTCTTTAATTTTAATTTTATTAATTTTTGTTATTTAAATTATAACAACTGTCTGTCGTTCCGATACCTTTGTGCATATTATTAGGTACCAACCAGGCTATACTTTATTACACTTCAGCAAAGAGGTATTGTATTTATTATTTTAGCTTCGATGCGAAGCTGAGAAGGTATTGGTTTTACTAAGATGAGATTTTTTTTTTTTTTTTGTGACTGTTACCACTATTTCTCAGCTCTCACTGGATCGATTTCTTTCAACGATACGTCAAAAGATCACAAATCATATCTAGTCGAAGACATTACCCTCAAAAATTGAAAAAATTTCCCTCGTTTCCCGTAAATGGGGGAAACCTTCAAAAATATTACAAATTTAAAAATCGCTAATTTTCGAAATTTTTAAAATTTTTTTGACTTAAAAGTGCCATAACTTTTCAAAAATGAACATATCAATATAATTTTTTTTTTTATAGATGCTTGATGTCTTTATCTATTATTTGGTGTATATTTTTTGTAAATTTGACACTTAACCTACCCACAAAGGGGGATTTAAAATGACAACTTTTTTACAAAAAATTAACTTTTTCAACTTAACTTTTGAAAATGTTCCGGAAAGTCTGACACTTTTATATATATCTTAAATTAAAGCTAATGTAATATGCTTTAATTTGAAAAAAAAAAATTTGACATCTGGACTTGTCTTCACGGCAAAAATGGCTAACAAATGCTATTTTTGTGTGAAATTTCTCGATTTTATGTTTTACATTTTTTACTTTAAAGTGCTATAACTTATTGAAAAGTGTATGGATCAACATTATTTTTTTATGAGAAATAATATTTTTTAACAATCCCTTTTTTATTCGACATACTTTATCTTAATCAAGATATTATTAAGGAACTAGCAGAAAATGTAGCTTTTCGAATAATACACCAATTTTTAAAATTAAACACTATCTAAAGATTTGCATCCAAGCGTTTTTTTTTATAGCGATATTAATCACTGTCGGATATCATAATACTTGATCCAACTATGCCACGTCACCACTGTGTCGCGACTCCCCTGTGCTGGGTATTTTATATCTACTTGTCTTCGTTGTTTTAAACTCTCGGACCGCACAACCCCGATCAAACCCATATATGTTATAATCACAACCATTTATATATTTGTATTTTGTTATTTTAATTATAACTAAAAAAAAAAAAAATAATAGAAACCCGCTCATATTTTTACTATTTTTATATGACAACGATATTACGATATATGTTTAAAATTAAAGTGTGAGCTACATTTTAATTATAGAATCACTAACTATTTTCATGAGATATTGATCCTCGGATAAAACTATAGCAAATTTTTTTTATTCTAAAAATATGAATTAAATTTGATGCGTTGTACAAAAATGTTATATCTATTTAAGATAAGATAAAAAATAATCTACATCTTAATAAACATTTATATATTCCTCAGAATAAATTTTCTAATTAGAAAAAACTTAACAATTTACTTAATTAAAAATTAAATAATATTGTTTTACCTGTTCAAATGGTGGGTCAGCGAAAATAAATGCGTTTGATAAACTACTAACTTGATACATCATAATAAAAAAGTAGAAATGCATTATTGGTTTGATAAATTAACGTTTTCAAATAAAACTGATCAGTAAAACTGCTGAAATGATAGATGTATTGAAATTCAATTAATTTTATAACAATACTATTCTGTTTTAGTGTTAAACAAACGTCATTTTTAAGTATTTTTAAAATAGCAATAAACTCATATAATAAATTTAATTTTTTTTTGATATATAACAATTCTTATTTTAAACGAAATAAAAATTTTATTTATTGAAAAAGGTGCAGTAAATAATTTTTATATAATTATTTTATTGCCATACTTATACTTAAAAACTAGTAAAAACTGGTTTTCTTTTGTTTCATTTGTCATTGATAAATTGAAATTTTAGTCTATAAATTAATAAGCTTTGACGTTTTGCAGTTGATTTTTAAAATTGTTACTACAGTTTTCAATAAATAATTATATTAAATTTTCTATTTAACTTAAAAAGTAGGAAAAACATTTTTTTTGGTGTTTATTAATTTACGAAACCACACGTATTTTGCACATTTGTTCAACTATTCTGCTGAACTATAAATATAGATGTAAATCATTTATTTTGTTTATTTTATTGGTCATGTTTCTTATTTACCTGTCTGCTGTATTAATATTTACATGATTTGCAATATATGTTGCAATATATATTTGCAACACACAATATGAGAAAATAGTCAACACTCCTAGTATTTGAAACATTTTTTGACACATTTACCTAATATTAAATTTATAATATATACAATATTAAAATTAAATTACCTCTGGACTTGTGGTTATAATGTACATCAGAGTTAAATTTAAAGAAATTTAATAAATTGTTACACTTATAAATCAATGAAAATCAATCAGGTTATAATTAAGGAAATAGGAGTTAGTAGTGTATAAATGTTCCTTCTAAAACACCTGATCACATGATCACCTGATCGCCTGATCGCCTGATCACATGATCGAGTGTTTTTGTATTTTTTTTAAATGAAAGTTGTCTTTATGCAATAGCAGTTTCCCTTTACGTCTATGTGTACATAGTTGCTTGCATGATATTAGATCACTTGTACGTCAACTAATTCCTTATCACATGATCGAGTGTTTTGGTATTTCTTTCAATAAAAGTTGTCTTTATACGACATCAGTTCCACTTTACGTTTTTACCTTTAAACGTCATTAGTTCACATATGCGACATTAGTTCACTTGTACGTCACTACGTCACTTGTTTTGATAAATTTTTGTGAGTATGGTTAGAGGCGGTACTTCGTATATTGGGGTGGTGTCCCATCACGTGTGAACCTGTTTATACATGTGATAGAGAATATATTTTTGTTCGCCATTGCGGGTCATGTTTCGAGGGCGGTTTTACACGATCCTATGATACGATTTCACCTGGTACCATATTGTTATGTTTACGATGAATGCAGGTGCATAATATGCCGTATATGTATATTAAAAATTCACTCACCACGCTTTGTATAACTCGAGGAGATATTTAATTCCATAAAAATACAAATTTTATAGTCAAAAATCTTTCTATATTATTGTTGTCAATATAGAATTTGTAGAATTATTAGATTTTCAAAATAGTATCTTATATTTTAATATTAACAAAAATTATTTTTAAATATTTTTTTCACATCATAGCATCTTTTTTAATTTTTATAATATGTTGTCATTATTTTAATATCCTGGAAACATTTTGACATTGTTTATAAATGTAATAATAAATAAATAAATCATTTTTTTTTTATTAACACAACTGTTTTATTATTATTATTATTATTATTATTCAAGTAAAATTAAAATATATTTCATAATAAGTAATTAGTATGTGACACGAAAATAGATGTATAATAACAATTAATTTTTTTTTTGTACTGACACGGCCACGGCGTTGTCACACGTTGACACCCCGCGGTCGTGTCAGCTCCTTCTCAGCCACCGCTTAACTGTAAACCGGACCGTCACACACACGCGTTATCGTCGTGGTGTAAAGTCCAACAAATGCCTAGCGTCGTATACCCCGCCGCAATAATACGTCGAGTCAGTCTTCTTCGGGACACCTTTGACACTGTGATACGCTGTCCACCGGATCAACCAGAAAACGCCACCGTGTTTCGATTAACTTTTATTGTCTTTTGTCAACGGTTATTTCACAGTAATACTAGTGTTATTATTTATCATTTGTTCGCATATTATTTTTGTGTCGCAACTCTCTTTTCACTTCTTTTATTAAACGGCTCGACGCCAAGTAAAACTTCATCCGTTGTTACTTCATTCATCATCATCTTTTCCTTAACAGTACTAAAATTTCTAAATTTAAATAGATATGTATAAATAAATTATTAATTATCTAAAGCTCCAATTAGCCTGTGAAACAGGCGACAACTTGCGTTTGGGTGATGGCGAGCGTGGACTTATTTGAAAATGATTTTTAAAATTTTCATAAGGAACCGGAGAACTTCTATAATCATACATATACGGTCCATCGTTTTCATCATAATCCTATAAAAGCAATATATTTCATTAATAATAAATATTTTATACAATACTAATTAACTTTTTTTTCTTACCTTATTTTCATTGTGTTTTTTGTAAACTTCATTCGCTAGATAATTACTAGCATGCATTTTAATTTGAAGAGTAAAGTCTGGTTCATTGTTATTTGAATTTGTATAGTTGGAAAATGTTTCTTGTTTACGAATAAATTTTTTCACGGAATCTTGATTTGATATGTCCATTTTTTGTTTTAGTAAATAATTTACCATTTTCTCCATTTGTGATTGAATTGATATTTTAGAATATGTCGACTTTTGAACAATAGTTTCATGAATAATGAATTCTAGTTCTTGTAGCTTTAATGTGTTTTTACTAGTTAAAATAATTCTACAATCTTTATTAAATCTTGATTGTAATATCAGTACGTTTTCGGATTTGTAAAACGCTTTTGAAATGATTACTTCATCATCGTCGTTAATAATTACCGACTCTGCTCGAATGGGCTTGTTGTCCAACACATTATTCAACAACTGTTCCATGTATCCAAATAATCGTCTTAAAAAGCCTTCATTTACGCTTAAATGCCGCCATGGCGTAATAATATGAATTTTAATTTGTAGAGTATTTGAATCAAAGCCGATTTGTATAAACTTACGTTCTTTGAAATCGATGTTAAAAGAGCTGACATCTATTAAATCGTCTGGTGGTGTAGGTGGTACGTATTTGTATTTCATCTGTCTGTATGCTGCTGCTTGTTCTTTTTCTTCTCCATATGACATTATAGATGTATTTTTGGACTGGCGGGTTCAGAAGAAGTTCTATTCAATATGATTGCCTGAACTGCAACGCGTAGTAGCTTGAAAACACTGTTAAATGTTTGGGTATTTTACATGTTTTATATCGCGTAAACACGTTTAAGAAAATATAAACCAATGAAAAACGAGTTATAATTTAAATAGAGGGGGTATTTTGAAAAATACCAAAACACTCGATCATGTGATCAGGCGATCAGGCGATCAGGAATCATGTCATGAGGAATTAGTTGACGTACAAGTGATCTAATATCATGCAAGCAACTATGTACACATAGACGTAAAGGGAAACTGCTGTCGTATAAAGACAACTTTCATTGAAAAAAATACCAAAACACTCGATCATGTGATCAGGCGATCAGGCGATCAGGTGATCAGGTGTTTTAGAAGGAACATTTATACACCCAACAGGGTGATTGAAATCTGGTAAGACACTCATTTTCTCAGAAAATATTGAGAATTTTAATTTTATTATAGAGAAAAAATATAAAGTTTAAAATACTCTACAATAATATGTAGTCAAACCATAATTTTTTCATTCCTTGAAGGATAAAAACCCTTATTTATAATTTTATTTTCTGTTGCATTAACCGCATTTTATTGATCAAATTATGACAGGTAAATTAGCTATAAAAATTTACTACGCACTAAATGAGTGATAACAATAATAAATTCAAATCGGGTTTTCGGTGTATTATTAATAGCGAAGTGTTGTATTTAAATATATGGAACAATCTTTTCGTTCTAACTTATAGTTATAGTAGTTCAATAATAACGCAAAATGTAGTTGATAAAGATATAATCAATCAAAATAAAACATATAAAATATTGATACACTTAAAACAGAATAAATAAATAATACACAAAATGAAAACTTAAAGTCACAAACGTACCACGCGAAAAGAGAATACCTTCGGTACTCCCGAGATCTTCTCTCTCTCCTCCTTTCAATTCATTCCATTTCATCTTATATACTAAAATATTTTGTTTTTCTTTTTATAAAATTCAAATCTAAACATTACATAAGGGTTCTACTTCTAGGTTTACAAATAAAAGAATATATTATATTTTTGTAATAATAGATCAAGAAATTCATAGTTAAACCAAACATTACAAAAATGCTTTGTTTTCAGTTGTAAATAATGACCTATATTACAGAAGTCTATAGTTTTGTAAGACTAAAGAATCTAATAAAAATACTGGTTGCACTGCCACCAATATTATGAAACGTAATAAATGACAATTTTCAAAATTTTTAAACAATTATAAAACGTAAATGGTTGTTTGGATAAAAAAAATTATAAGAACAAAATTGTTTATAATTTTTAGCTTCGATGCGAAGCTAAGAAGGTATTAATTTTTACTATGATGTGTTTTAGCTTCGATGCGAAGCGGAGAAGGTATTAATTTTACTGTAATGTGTTTTTTTTTTTTTTTTTTATGTCTGTTGCGACTTTTTCTCAGCTCTCACTGGACCGATTTCTTTCAAAAATACGTCAAATGATCACAAATCGTATCTAATTGAAGACATTACCCTTAAAAATTGAAAAAAAATTCCCTCGTTCCCCGCAAATGCAGGAAATATCCAAAAAAATTATAAATTTAAAAATCGCTAGTTTTCGAAATTTTTTCAATTTTTTTTCTTAAAACTTCCATAACTTATTCAAATAATAATAATTCAAAATAATATTTTTTTATATTGAAACCTTAGGTAATTTCCTTTCATTTGATATAATTTTTTTTGAAAATATATCACTTATTCTGCTCACTGGGGGGATTTAAAATAGTAACTTGACACGGCCCGTAATAGCGCACTATTCATTTACCGTGAATTAGCACGTTATCCAGTCAAATGATTCATTTAAGTTTATGATATTTAAGTTAATGATTAGTTTAAGTTATTACTCTAAAAAATCAAAAAAATATTCCTTATTCAAATAAAAAGTAGCTTAACTAGCTTTTTCCATACACACAATTAAAATCATTAATTTCTAATATTCTTAAAGTATTTATTGTCGAATTAGATTTGATATGATAAAAGTATTCAACTAGAAAAGTAAATCATTTTACTTTGTAATTTATTAATTTTTAACTCCATTTGTGTGTGCTACTACCAGTCTATAATTTTTTTTGTAATATTTTACTATATAAATCATAAATTAAAAAAAAAAATGATTTTTAGTTTCACCTGAATTTAACGATGGATTTTTACAATTATAATCAAATTTTGTATTACACTCAATTGAGTAAATCATTTTAACAACTTTTTTTTTTTTTTAGATATATAATCATTAAAATTCATCAAATTCTAAATATATCCATCGTAGAATCTTTTTAAACACCAAAAGTTAATTAGAGATGATTACTATTATTTCTATTTCAGTTATCTATTAGGATAAAAATGCAAAAAAATCGAATTTTTCTAAAAAATGTACTGTAAATAGTAATTATAATATTTCCTGATTGCATATTAATCTTAACAAATTCATTTTTTTTTTAATTAAACCTTTCACTTTATAAGACAAAAACAAAGTAGGTTCAAAATGATTACCTTTAACATATTAAAAATCAAAATCAGTATTAATTTAATACAATTTTTTTTGTTCTTAATTATTTTTTTTTATATGTAAATACTTATTTTTTAATAATAAGTAATAATATTAAAACTTAGAAGTAATAGAAAAAGTTTAATTGCACAATTGAAAACATCGCGAAAAGTATTTTTTTTTCTGATGAAAGTTCCTTCGTTTAGTGTATTTATTCATAAGTAAAAAAATTTTTTTATTAAAAAGTATTGCATCAATTCCTATAAATTTGTATACGCATTAAAAGTATATGAATATACAACTCCTTTTTATTTTTATAATATCTCCGTAAAAATTACAATATTATATTATTGAATACCACTTTCATACTCAATTTAATTACTGTAATTATTATGTATTCATATATTATAATTATAAATCGGGGTAAAATTAATGGAATAAGTGTTATTGTTCTTTTTGAAATAATCTACCAATTTCATTTTTTTCTATTTAATAATATCAATTTCAAACTTGCAAGTTGAGGTAAAAGTTATGGTAATAAATTCATTTTTTTTTATTAAAACTTTCACTTTAAAGGACAAAAAGAAGTAGGTTCAAAATGATTACTTTTAACATACTAAAAATCGATAATAATTTTATAATAATTAATTATAAAAATTATATAATAGATAATTAAACGAATTACTAATCTGGATATAATTATGGAAATAGGAGTTGATGTTAGGTTGGGTTGGTTACATTTTAAACTTTATAATGGTATAACTTATTGAAAAGTGTATGAATCAACCCAATTTTTTTATGAGAAATAATATTTTTTAATAATCCCTTTTTCATTCGACATATTTTATTTTAATCAGGGTATAAATAAGGAACTAGCAGATCATGTAGCTTTTGTAATTATCCACCAATTTCTTAGAATTAAACACTATCTATAGATTTGAATCGAAGCGTTTCTTATGATAGTGATTTTTATCACTGTCAGATTAAATCTATACTGGATTCAACTATGCAACGTCCCCACTATGCCGCGACCCCACTGTGCTAGGTTTTTTTTTTTTTTTATGTCTGTTGCCACTTTTTCTCAGCTCTTACTGGACTGATATTGAGGAACAATATGTCAAAAGATCACTAATCGTATCTAGCTGAAGACATTACCCTTAAAAATTTTAAAAATTTTCCTCGTTTCCCGTAAATGGCGGAAATCTCCAAAAAAATTACCATTTTTAAAATCGGTAAATTTCGTCATTTTTTTCACTTTTTTTTCTTAAAACTATAATAATATATTTAAAAATTAACCTATTTTTTTATATTATAACCTTAGACTTCTATCTTTCATTTGATATAATTTTTTTGAAAATCTAACACTTAACCTGCAGTTTTGGGGGGACACACCTTTCTCGGTTATGTCTATCTAGTAAAGCGAATCGTTGCCGTTGTACATCATATATTATATGTTTTGATATTTTATATTTTATACTATTATATTACGATTAATTTCTAAATCTTTTAATTACATAACCTATTTAATTCAATAGGTTATAGCCCCGATACCCAGTATTTAGTTTTTTTGTAGATAGTGCACAGGAAATTCGTTATCATGAAAACCGAATCTATAAAAATTAACAAACTAAATGGCAATGAAAAATGGGAAAAATGGAAATTTCAAATGACGTTAATACTAAAATTATAAAATGTGTTGTATTCCGTAATTTTTTTTTCGTCAACAGCCATTCCGATGGTTTAAAGCAAATTTCCATTCATCTAGATTCTCCGCTTTCATTTTCAGATCATAATATGATGTTGCATTTACATCTTTTTGAATTTATTTAATGCATTCTAGGGGTGGCCTGCCTCTTGTGTTTTATTCCTCTATCATGCCTTTTATCACTCTTGTCATTAGCCCATTGTGTCTTAAAGAATGTCCTATGAATTTCAGTTTTCTCTTTTTTAAATGTCCTAAAAAACTTTTTTTTTTCTCCAATCCTTCTGAATACTTTGTCATTTGTTACGTGATCCATCCAACTTATCTTCAATACCCTTCGCCAGCACCAAGTCTCCAAAGCTAGCAAACTGTTTTCTTCCTTCTTTTCTATTGTCCATGTTTCGCTTCCATATAGTCCAACACTCCATATATAGGTTTTGACAAGCCTTCTTTTTATATTTATATCTATGTTTCTTGATGTAAACAAACTTTTCTTTTTATTAAATGCTTGTATAGCTTGAGCTATTTTACCTTTTAATTTACTCGTTCAAGTATTTCCCCATCAATTTCAATCTCGTTTGTTTTGATGTGTTCTGTGTTCCGACTGCAGACTAGAATCTTTGTTTTCTTTTTGTTTATTCTCATATTATATTTGTTACTCATTATCGGATTCATGTTATCTAATATTACTTACAGGTCTGTTTCATTTTCGGTTTTAATGGCAATGTCGTCTACAAACCAAGTCCACAAATGATATATAAGTAGCTTTTCCTTTTCTGTTCCTTTTTTATATTACTTGTCTTAGACTTAGTATTGCCTGTCTCGTTCCCATTCTCCTCCTAAATCCGAACTGGTCATCTGTCAAAGTATTTTCAATCTTTCTCTCTATCAGAACTATCCGTGTAAGAATTTTAGAAGCAGGAGGTACAAAGCTTAAGGTTCTATACTGATCACAACTTTGTGGTCTGGCTTTTTTTGGAATCGGAATTATAAGACACTTGGTGAAATCATCAGGTATCTCTCCATGGTCATACATTTTGCAAGTCATTTGATAGAGCATGGACTTTGTTTTTTCTCCACAATTTTTGAGTAATTCGGCTTGTTTATCATCAATACCAGGTGCTTTTTTATTCTTTATTTCTGTTAGAGCTTTTTCAAATTTTTTTTTTAATATTGAGTCTCTTTTATTCTCTTGATCAGTTTCATCCTCTCTTTGTGGTATTAACTACAATTGTGGTTTAACAATATAAATTATATTAATTTACCTCGTTTTGACCTGTAGTTTTAGGTATATGCAGTGCTACGTTGGGAGCAATATTTCTCAGCAGATCGAAGAGTTTTTTACCGCCTCTTTCGAACTCGTTACACATATTTTTCTCGAGACTGTAAACTTCGTGTTTCCTTGTAATAAAGCAAAAATAAAAATAATAAATATACTAAATTGGGGGAAATTAGAATAAAAGGGAAATAGAAATAATATATAATATAGGATTGATTAAGGAATATTTAGAATATAGAATATTGTAAACTTATATAATTTGTTTAGATTTATTAATTCTCTTCTTAATTATTTAATTTTTATTTATGGTTATAAATATTTTATATTTTGAAATCATGATTTGTAAAAACAATTAACTAATGGTATCGAGGCTTTAATTACATGTGTTACTTAGATAAAAGTTTGTTTAAATAATATTAATATATTATATTAATTATTATTTATTGCTTCGATGCAAATCTTTAGATAGTGTTTAATTTTAAAAAATTTGTGGATTATTCCAAAAGCTTCATAAACTACTAGTTCCTTATTAATATCCTGATTAAGATAAAGTATGTCGAATGAAAAAGGGATTATTAAAAAATAGTATTTCCCATAAAAAAATTATATTAATCAACTTTGATACACTTTTCAATAAGTTATAGCATTATAAAGTTAAACCTACCCAGCACAGGGGGGTCGCGGCACAGTGGTGACGTGGCATAGTTGGATCAAGTATAATGATATCTGACAGTGATTAAAATCACTATCAAAAATAAACGCTTCGATGCAAATCTTTAGATAGTGTTTAATTTTAAAAAAATTGCTGTTTTATTCCAAAAACTACTTGATCTGCTGGTTTCTTATTAATATCTTGATTAAGATAAATATGTCGAATGAAAAAGGGTTTATTAAAAAATATTATTTCTCATAAAAAAATTGTGTGGATTCATAAACTTTTCAATAAGTTATAGCATTATAAAGTTAAATATAATATAAATAATAAAATCAAGAATTTTACACAAAAATAGCATTCGTTAGCCGTTTTCACCATGAAGACAAGTCCAGAGGTCAAATTTTTTTTTTTCATATTAAAGTACATTACATTAGCTTTAATTTAAGATATATATAAAAGTGTCAGACCTTCCGGAACATTTTCAAAAGTTAAGTTGAAAAAGTTAATTTTTTGTGAAAAAGTTGTCATTTTAAATCCCCCCCTGTGGGCAGAAAAAAGGTCAAATTTACAAAAAAAATATACCAAATAATAGGTTAAGACATCAAGCATCTATAAAAAATAATTATATTGATATGTTCATTTTTGAAAAAGTTATGGCAATATTAAGTAAAAAAAATTGAAAAAATTTCGAAAATTAGCGATTTTTTAATTTGTAATTTTTTTGGAGCTTTCCTCCATTTACGGGGAACGAAGGAATTTTTTTCAATTTTTGAGGGTAATGTCTTCGACTAGATACGATTTGTGATCTTTTGATGTATCGTTGAAAGAAATCCGTTCGGTGAGAGCTGAGAAAAAGTGGTAACGGACAAAAAAAAAAAAAAAACACATCATAGAAAAACCAATACCTTCTCAGCTTCGCATCGAAGCTAAAATGTAAAAAATAAAATTGAGAATTTTCACACAATAATAGCATTTGGTAGCCATTTTCACCATGAAGACAGTCCGAAATTTTTTTTTTACATAATAAAGTAGATTACATTAGCTTTAATTTAAGATATATATAAAAGTGTCAGACTTTCCGGAACATTTTCAAAAGNAAAGTGTCAGACTTTCCGGAACACTTTCAAAAGTTAAGTTGAAAAAATTAATTTTTTGTAAAATAGTTGTCATTTTAAATCCCTCATTTTAAATATAAAAAAAGAATTATATTGATATGTTTATTTTTCAAAAAGTTACGGCAGTTTTTAGTAAAAAAAATTAAAAAAATTTCGAAAATTAGCGATTTTTAAATTTGTAATTTTTTTGGAGGTTTCTCCCATTTACGGGGAACGAGGAATTTTTTTTCAATTTTTGAAGGTAATGACTTCAACTAGATACGATTTGTGATCTTTTGACGTATCATTGATAGAAATCGGTTCGGTGAGAGCTGAGAAAAAATTGTGACAGACACAAAAAAAAAATAAAAAAACATCTTAGTAAAACCAATACCTTCTCAGCATCGCATCGAAGCTAAAAAAGAATATGTATTATAAATTAATGACCAAGTGAAACAATTAAAAATTTTTTTTATTATTAAATAAAAATTAAAAATTTCTTTGAAATTATTCACTATTTTTTTTTTTAATAAAAATGAAATTTTAATATCTGATATGACAAAATATTTATAGTTCTATAAGCTATAAAAGGTACCCTAATACAATAATTAATTTAAATAAATTTATAGTTTACAAACAAAATAAATACATATAAATATAATGAAATATATGCAAGTAAAAGCATAATGATGATATTAGCATAAAAATACTAAATATAATTAAAAAATTTAATAAACTACAAAGGAATATTAATAAAATTATTTAACAATGAAAAATAAACTTTAATGATTCATGCACAAAACATACACTAAAATCATAGATTAAAAATAATACCTTTTTTGAAAAAAAAATGCTAACTTTTAAAAATAAATTTATTGGAAACATATTAATTTTATACTTAACAAAGCAATCTAAAAGTAATTGTTTTATTAATTTTTTTATTTAAACTATAAGATGAACAATTTACAAATGTTTTATTTTGAAATGAATTACCCTGTCTATGCTCAATAAAAATGATAAACACAAGTTTTGAAGCATCAGATTTTATTTTGTATATAAATATTATTAATCTATCATGCTATGTTCCATAGTAAAAAACATAATTTAAAAAAAAATTTGACAAATCATTTAGCTTGAAATACATAACATTGAATATATAATTAATATTATACTAGTTTAAAAATAGTAACTTTATTTTCAGTCTAACTTTGTGGTATGATTCCCAATATTGGTAAAACAATTAAATGTATTCTATAATATTAATTATATCTAAAATAAAAAAAACCAGCACAGGGAGGTCGCGGTACAGTGGTGACGTGGTATAGATGGATCAAGTATAATGATATCTGACAGTGATTAAAATCACTATCAAAAAAAAACGCTTCGATGCAAATCTTTAGATAGTGTTTAATTTTAAAAAATTGGTGGATTATTCCAAAAGCTTCATAAACTGCTAGTTCCTTATTAATATCCTGATTAAGATAAAGTATGTCGAATGAAAAAGGGATTATTAAAAAATAGTATTTCCCATAAAAAAATTATATTGATCAATACACTTTTCAATAAGTTATAGCATTATAAAGTTAAAAATGTAAAAAATAAAATTGAGAATTTTCACACAATAATAGCATTTGGTAGCCATTTTCATCGTGAAGACAAAATAAAGTCCGAAATTTGTTTTTTACATAATAAAGTAGATTACATTAGCTTTAATTTAATATATATAAAAAAGTGTCAGACTTTCCGGAACACTTTCAAAATTTAAGTCGAAAAAGTAAATTTTTTGTGAAAAAGTTGTCATTTTGAATCCCCCCCTGTAGGCAGGTAAAAGTCAAATTTATAAAAAAAATATACCAAATGATAGGTAAAAACATCATGCATCTACAAAAAAAAGAATTATATTGATCCATACATCTTTCAAAAAGTTATAGCATTATAAAGTTAAAAATATAAAAAAGAATTTTTTTACAAAAATCGTATTTTTTTTATTAAGTTTAATGTCTGTTTTCACCATGAAGATAATTTTAATTAAAATGAAGTCCGAAATTTTTTTTTTTTACCAATATGAAGTATATTACATTAGTNTTTAATTAAAATGAAGTCCGAAATTTTTTTTTTACCAATATGAAGTATATTACATTAGATTTAATTAAAGATATATTTTTAAAAAAGTTACGGCAGTTTTTAGTAAAAAAAATTGAAAAAATATCGAAAATTAGCGATTTTTAAATTTGTAATTTTTTTGGAGGTTTCCCCCATTTACGGGGAACGAGGGAATTTTTTTCAATTTTTAAGGGTAATGTCTTCGACTAGATACGATTTGTGATCTTTTGACGTATCATTGAAAGAAATTGGTTCGGTGAGAGCTGAGAAAAAGTGGTAACAGACACAAAAAAAAAAAAAAAACACATCTTAGTAAAACCAATACCTTCTCAGCTTCGCATCGAAGCTAAAAGAACTTTATGAATATAAGAACCATATTTAAAATAAACTAAGCATAGTTGTTATATTAATTTACACAATCCAGATTAGAAAATAAAGAATTGACAAATAGTACTACATCCATAAAAATGTCAATATTTATCACAAATTTCTAAATAATTTATCTATAGCTATAAATAGGTACTAGATAAGTCACTGGAATATAACAGTATAATAGCAGGTTTAAAAGCATTAAAAGTTTTAATAAACATATTTTAATATAATTATATTATAATTTCAACTATTTTATTTCCTTGAAATATTTCTTTTTAATATTATTTAATTGTGTCTTATACAAGTATTGAAAAAACTGACATGTTTGAGTGCTTTATTGTGTATAGTAAAAACGCAAGACAAGCTGCTAATTTGTACAATGAACATTATCCTGATCGTTTTTTGCCTCATGAAAAAACTTTTCGAAGAATTTATACATTGAGACAGACCGGTCAATTTGATAATTTAAAAAATCAAAAACGACAATCTGTATCAGTCAATGAAATTAATTTAATAAATATTTTAGCATATCTTCATGTTTCTCCTACTATTTCATTACGTAAAATTGCTCGCAAGTCTAAATGATAATAAAGTTAATTATTTAATTATAAATAATGAAGTGAAATATAATTATTCAAAATTTGGTTCAAATTTAAATCAAGAATATTATAAAAATAGTATTTACATAATGAAGGTATTATTTGTCATTTTTACCTAAGTTTTATTACTTTTAAAATTGTTTTATTTCACAAATATTTCATTTATGTGTGCATACTTAAACTTATGAAAAAATGAATCAGTTTCAGTCAATAAAAGGCTTAATTTATCTTTTCATATTTAATATTTATGAATGTAATCTTGGTGCATTAAAACAAGGTAGCAAGTAATTCAAAAATTGTTTAAAAAGTATTTACCTATTTTTTCGAATATTATTTAAATAATAATTAATATGTAAATTTATATTGTTACCCATCATAAGTTAATATGAGGAGATAAACTTTTAAAATTATTAGGTAAAAAGACATAAAAGTTCTAAACAAAGACAAACAAAAGAACTACATTAAAAAATATCTGAAGAACTTGCATAACAATAAAAAAATTTTAAGTTGATTAATTATAAAAATTTTAATAGGATAAATAGAGATTAATAAATAAAATATTTAATTCTTTAATAAGTAAAATAATTTTTTTAACAGACTATTTAACATCAACTCTAATGATGGAGGGGGGGCAACGCGGTAAAAAATCAACATAACAATAAAACATACATAATCAAAGAATCAAATACTACCACATTTGTTAGGTTAATGTTATCTTAAAAGTAAACAAACGATTTTTCGCAGTCTTATATGAACCATAATCAATTGTGACGTACTATTTTATAACATATAATGTAAGACGCGAAATCATAGATAACGAAAACAAAGCAAGCGTACCTAAGTTTTTCACGTCGCGGTACAATACACCAATAGTTCTTATCGGTACACTAAATAATAACGATACTATATTTACCCGACTACTGTTTTATTTGTTAAATCCCCTAAACTTTAAATAGTAATATCTCGCTTAGAATTTATTAAAATTGATTTTTTTTTTTTTTGAGAAAATTTTTTTTTTTATTATTAACAAGATTAATAAAAAAAAAAAACTGGGTTGCTATTTGAAAAACTAAAGTTGATAATGATTTAAGGGTTGAGGGATGAAGATTCAATCTTCATTTTTCTTGTCAAGTAGCTCAACAAAGATTTATAACAAATAAAATAATTACATATACGATAATACTAAAATTTTTAAAAAAAATTCGTGAGGCATAGTTAGTCAATCACCCTGTAGGTCTTCTGCTATAAAAATCCCTATATGTATCTCTCACTAGTAATTAAGGTAAACGATTACTTGTTTCTCTTTCAAGTATTTAAAATTCTTTTAAGGAGATAGTAATATTTTAAGATAGTACCGTTATTCCTATTAAACATTTATCATGATTGACGTAGTCAGGTACTTCTACCGGGATCAGTGACGTATCAATAAGGATGACCCAAATCACCTAAATCGTTAAAGGCTCATCGGGACTGTGGAGTTTTGTATTTCAACAAAATTTCAACCCTACAGCGAGTTTTTAACAGTTGAACTGCTTTTATACTTTTTAAACACTCTGTATAGACTCTCACTAGTAACGTAAACGATTGCTTGTTTTTTCTTTTGGTAATTAAAAATTACCCAAAGGTGATAGGGCCAATATTTGGCTAAACCGTGGTTAGCTTCTTTTCTTGTGGTTTTCACTAAGATCCCTAAATACTATTCATTACAACATTATCACAATGCAACTGAAAGCATTTATTTATCAATTATGATATTTGTAACATATTTTTTATGAAGTTATTATATATTCAACTTAAAGTCATATACATTTTTATAATAATGAAAAATTCATATAATAAATCACCTACATAAACAATAGATAAATGACATACACTATATTTTATAAATAATAGATAAGAAGGTGTGCATATAATATACATTTAAGTATTTTGTATATGATGTAATTATTATGTTGAATAAATCTATACATTTAACTGATGACATTAAAACTATTATTACATTCTCTTCGAAATATAAATTTGTAATATTATTTTAGATAACTCAATTTAATGTAGTGAAAAATAGAAATATATAATAGCAGACAATCAAGGCAACATAGCTTGTGTTCGTAATAAAACGCATAAAAAGAAAAAATCCTTAAATTAAATTTACATTTTGATCTTCGATTTAATCGATTTCCAATTTTCTAAATGAACCATCCATATTTTCTAAAGTGATATTTGACTTTTTCAGACGTTTGCTTTCATTAACTTTTAGTTTATTATGACGTAAGACCCAATCGAAGTTCTTGAGAACTTCATTTTTCCATTCATCTGAAATTTAACGTCAAGTATTTGTAAATTACAATATTGATGTTATATTGGTATTTTTATGATTTTGATATGAATATCATAAAATAAAAATACATATTAATTTTAATAATAGTTTTAATATTATACCAACCCATTAATTCTACAGATGTCTTTGGAAAAGTACCTCCGTAATTAATTGGAAGAATTTCAGGATCGATATAATCTTTTAATTTATCAATATTTTCGTGAATATATAACTTAAAAAAAAATTATATTAATTTTCAGAAAATTTATTACGCTGAAACTACTATACTATGAAAGTTAAAAAATTGTATGCAATTAAAAATTGTATGGTATTATTTTGTATAAGAAACTGTATTCTGTCTTTTATTGTTCGTAACAATTGACTTTTTATATTTCTTTTTGAACAATCTGTATTTTACCGATTATATCAAGGGATTAATAGAACGAAGGTCTAGTCTTATTGGACAATAAATAGTTAAAATAAAACAATAAATAAGACTAACTACTAAATGATAGAACATTTTTTGAAAACTAATTTTATTACCACATTTTATCACCTACTGACTTCCTCAATATATTCAGAAAACATTTTTTTTGTTAGAAACATATCTCTAATACTTTTTCTGAATTTTACACTCTTCTAAATACTTAAATAAAAAACTGAAAAGACTCTTCAGTAATTTTTTGTGATTTTTGAGTTAAATATTATTAATATTTTTTAGTTTTTGAATTAATAATATTTTTAATTGTAGTTGTAATTTTATTTAACTCTCAGTTCTTTATCAAAATTTATTTTAGTTGTCGCAATATTAACTAATCTTAAAACCATACTATTAAAAAGTGCCATTTTGTGTTGCCAGCTGTGGTTCTAATTGTTCAAAATGTACCGGAAGGTGTACTATAACGAAGATTAGACTTGAAGTTCTAAGCGTTTAGTGTAGTCATCATATTATTAATATTCAGTCCATTTTTAGAAACTCTCGAAAAATTAAGTTTCAAAGTTCGCGAAGGCAATTATTATCTTTTTCTCTAAAATTGTGTATATTAAATGCATAAATCAAATATTAATGAATAATATAAACGGTTGTGTAGTGGTGTATTTACAAAGGGGACAACCTGGGACGTCTGCGACAGTTCACAACGAAAAGGGCACCCCTAAGGGACATCAAAGTCAATGAACTCAATGAAACTATTCTTAAATTTTTATTATGCAATATTTTGTAGATTTTTTTTTATTTTACGTAAAGATATACAGAGTGATCGAAATCTGGTAAGATTTCACTAATCTGGTAAAACACTTAAATTCTCAGAAACTATTGAGAATTTAAAATTTTTATAAAAAAAAAATTATTAAGTTTATAAAACTCTACAATAATATAAAGTTAAATAAATTTTTTTTTATCCCTTCAAGGATAAAAATGTTTATTTATAATTTTTTTAATGGGAACTACTATTTTCGATTTGAAAATTTGATAGAAAAAAAAATTACAAACAATTTTGTTCTTATAATTTTTTTTATCCGATCAACCGTTTACGTTCTATAATTGTTTAAAGATTTTAACCTCCAGAAAAAATATTGTCATTTATTTTATTCATATATATTGTAAACTTGATATTTTTTTTCTATAATAAAATTTAAAATTCTCAATAATTTCTGAGAAAATGAGTGTCTTCCAGATTTCAATCACCTGTACAGAGTGATTCTTTTATCATAACATACTTACCCAAAATTGTAACATACTTGTATCTTATTTCAACAATGTTAATTATATATTTATTGGCACTGTACTTGAGCCCACGTTAACACGTAAACGCCCAGTTTACACCAAATAAATAAATAATCCACTCAATTACCTACAAAATAAATATAATTCAAACATTTTTTTTTTGGTTATCTCAAGTTACATATTATTCTGGAATTATTAACTATGTAATAATTTTTAAGTTTCTCCCTTATACTTTGCAAGGGTGTTAACTTAGTTTTTTTAACGGGAACGCATATTTTGAATTTAATAAAATGTTTGAGTTTTTAATTTAATAGTAAATGGCATTTGAATTTTTAATATAATTTTATTAGTTTATTAGATATAAGCATTAAAGCTTAAAATTTTTGAGTTAATATACATGTATAATACACAAGGGATTAAAAATACAAGTAGTTAATTGGTTTTTTATGACATCACTGTTACAAACACGTAGATACTTAAATTGTTGAACCTGTTCAATTAAATTATTATCTATTTCCAACCTCACTAAAGGAATTTCTTTTGCTTTAGTCACCACCATTTATATAAACATATAAAGTTTCAAATTTTAGTTAATATAAATTTATAGTACACAAGGGATTACAAATACAAGTAGTTAATTAGTACACCTATTGATAGTAGAGTCGGCTCGTAGCTTTGACGACGGGACGATCGCATGCCTACTAAAATTAATTAAAAGAAGAGAATTAATGGCATATTCTTAATTCTACATTATTATTAAAAATACAAATTTTTAAATAGTAAAATAGTTATAATACATATGTCGTGTGTGAACATTAAATTTTTTTCGCTTAGAATATGCGGTTACGCATACACACACGAGCAGTGTTTGGACAGCCGTTAGCATCGTCCATGCGGTAATATATTAGTATAATACTATGTTGAGTAATTTATTTTAAAAATTATTATGTGACGTTTGTCGTTATCGGTTGCCATAATAGTATAATCGCTATTATTATTATTTTCATTTCTATTTTCTACTGCGACCTTGAAAATAATAATATCTGTATTGTGTTTTATTTTATTATACTTAATTTGACAAAATTTAATAAAAAAAGACTAGCGGTAGTTTATCTAAAGTCACACCTCCACCACCAGCACCCTCAAAACCCCATTAATTTATAGTTATAATTGACAATAAACACTGCGTGTCTGCGACAGCGACGTCAAAAAAACTAATTAGCTATTTATATTTGTAATCCCTTGTGTATTATGCATGTATATTACCTCAACAATTTGAAAATATAAATGTTTATATTTAATAAATTAATAAGGTCATATTAAAAATTCAAAAGCCATTTACTATTAAAATAAAAACTCAAACATTTTATTGACTTCAATATATGTTTTCTCATTTAAATAAATCAATCTGACACTCTTACAAGGCATAAGGGATTAACTTGAAAAGTATCATATAGTTAATAATTCTAGAAAAATGTGTAACTAAAAATAACCAAAAATAAAATGTTTAAATAATATTTATTTTATAAGTACACTGTATAAATTTACGTCAAATATAAAAAAATCTGCAAATATTTCGATTTTGAAAAATCTACAACATTTTGTGTATTATATATTTTTTAAGTTAACTGATGGATTTATTAGTAAAATTTTAAGTGCTATAAAACATATTAATAATAAAATTTACAGTTTACAATCTATTTATTTATTTTTATAGAGTGCTGTAATAAGAGTTATAGGCAAATAACCAAAGAACTATTCTAATTAGTCAATATTCAGACAATGCCAATTGATCTGAATTTTTTTTTGTTCATTTTAAAAAAGACATATGATCAATTTTGAGGGGTGATTTTCAGAATAAAAAAATATAAGGACCAAGCTATACACAATTTAAGGAAAAACAAATTACATTACGGCCATTATAAGCTCTGACCTTTAAAAAAAAATTTATCATTAGTAATGATAATAAACATATAATGTGATTATAATTAAATAATTTTTCAGCCTAGTCAAGCAGAAATATACTTTATATACTTACTCTTTGAGAAATTACTTTATTAAATTTAATCCGTAAAATATTGATAAATTTTCCAATAAAATTTGGAGCATTGAGAATATGAAGTTCGTGAATTCTTAATGGAAATGTATTCTATAAAATAATAATTTATTTTTAAGTTTTTGAATATTTGATTGATACAATACAAAGTACTACATTATTTTATTAACCTATATCAATATCGTATATTTAATAACTTCATTCATACATCTTTGATATTATACTATGATAAACTGCAAGAAAATTACCACAAAATTTCTATTTATCAGTGAAATAAAATAATGTGACAAATGATAGTATGATTGTATTCTTATGACTATTATTTATTAAGGTATACAGTGAAAAACAGATCTAACCAGCAACTGCTCTACATTTTATTATTAATTGTAATATAAATAAAAAAGTAATATGAATTATTCTTTCTTATTACTTTTAGACGAACTTAAAATATTCAATAATTGTTTCAAAAATATTTAATTATTTTAAAATTTAGAAATACCTATTTTTTAGCTCTTTTCTTACAAAACATTTTGTTGGATCGTGTATGAACGCAGCGCCCGGTGGTATTCACGCGGGTTCGTTAACGTTCGTTATTTTATTTTGTCTTAAGTCATTAGCTATGCCGGAATAAGGAATAAGGTGAGTGGACTGTATGTTTGAATGTAGATTGAATTTTACAACAATGTTGATCGGGGGACACATAATATTAATTCCACTAAGACGATGATATAAGCAAATAATAAATTATACAATTAAGTCTGAAACAGATAGATGAATAAGCATTATACTTATCGGCTAAATGAAACGACTGATGATAATGTTGAATATTGAAAGGATCAATTGAAATAGCTGACCAATGTGAACAATATGCTGTAAACGGTATTGTGATGTATCTCAGAAAATATATACCCAACGGCGATAAACTGAGCGCACAGTGTACGATAATCGCAAAGGTGATATTTTCTTTTTACAATAAAACGTATACAAAAAACTACTGGCTCGTAAAACGCCATAGAGCTTATAGCAGAAGAAGCGTTAAGATGGCGGCGACAATGCTGACATAGAGAGATGACCGACAACAGCTCGATGTAACACAACGATAATATGAATAATCAACAATACATTTTCTTGACAGCATATTCGACTGATGTGTATCCATCAGATCGATAAGTTATTTAAAACAAATAGTCATTGAGTCAGAAAAATTATAATTCATTGAGTGAGTGTGGAACACAATTGGGGTATAGATATATCATCGGTTCATTCTATTTGAAATCACGTAATGTAAGTGAATATTTAAATTTTTTTATATTTTGTATTATATTAATTGCAAAATTTAAAGGTTAAATCATTTTTTTTGAAAATTTCAGTTCTGTCTTTTAACCCATAATATATTTTTATTTATTTATAATTTATTTTTTTGGATCATTTTACGATCATGAATACGCATGGATTACTAAAAATAACTAACTTCATCATCTCATTACTCAAAAGCTACTGAGCAAATTTATTTCAAATTTACATACTACTTACATATGGCAATTAGGATGTTGGTGAAATTATATACTGCAAAATTAAAAAAATTAAAATCAAAATTTAGATGGTAAAAAAATTCAAAATTCATAAACTTAAAAAACCCATCACAAGGAGGTCGTGGAACAGTGATGACGTGGCATATTTGGATCAAGTATCGATGATATCTGACAGTGGTAAAAATTACTATTCTAAGAAACGCAGCGATGAAAATCTGTAAATAATGTTTAATATTAAGAAATTGATGGATTATTCCAAGAGTTACATGATCTGCTATTTCCTTATTTATATCTTGATTAAGATAAAGTATGCCGAATGAAAAAGAGATATAAAGATTATTTCTGATAAAAAAACTGTGTTTGTCCATACACTTTTCACTAAGTTATAGCATTATAAAGTTAAAAATGTAAAAAATAAAATCGAGAATTTTCACATAAAAATAGCATTCAGTATCCATTTTTACCGTGAAGACAAAATAAAGTCCAACATTTTTTTTTTAATATTTAAGTATA
>NW_026099572.1:85203956-85213724 GCF_025091365.1 Daktulosphaira vitifoliae
TATTACATAAACTTTAATTTAAGATATATCGTCGCCATCGTGCCAAAAGTAAACAAGTGCAAAACCATGTTTAAATTCAATTTTTCATCTCTATACATGTGTGGAAAAAGTGTGTGATATGATGAATAGTTTAGGAACCTCTTAGTACATCATTTTGACTAACTTGATTTTAGCATAAATTGAGCCAGTAAAAACTGACTATGTTACTTGGTAGTTTTTGTGAGTAGAAATAACAACTTTTTTGTCCAAAAGTTTATCACTTTTTGTAAAACTATAAAATTATTTTTTCGCACATGACCATATGGCCATATCTGAAATAAAATCTCACATTGAAAAATTTCCTACAATGGAATCTCACTATTGTAGAGTAACTTCTAAACGTGAATACTTAGATTCTACACTGTCTATATCTAAAATGTAAGAGATCTATCTACAGGATTATAAGGGAAAAAATGAGATCATAGTTATTTTGTTTGTTGTGTCGTGTGTCGAAAAATATTTTGTGAGCAATATAATTTGAGTTTTTATAAGCCAAAAAAAGATCAATGTCTTTTATGTGAAAAATTTAAGAAATCAGACAAACTACATAAACAAAAAATATTCGTGGAGTATGTCGTAATATAATCGTCATTATTATTTATATGGGATAACACTAAAATACCCTGTTCATGTACTCAACAATGCTATCTTTTTAGTATTTATTAATATATTCTTTTTCATTTCAAATACTCACCACTACTATCCATAGAAATGGTTCATTTTAACTTGTTTCATTATATATTATATTCTTACAAAGACATGATCCTTATCGAACAAAAATTTAGATAAACATTTAAGAGTAATAGTCATCAAACTCACACTGTTTGGCTACATTGTAGTGTATGCGGTTTGGTCATAAATCAATTAATAATTATTTTAAAAATCCTTCCTTACCAAAAGAAAATCTATATATTATTTTTGTCATCTTTGTTATTCTACTATTAATAGTTAAATGCATTGTATTAATTTTCGTCTTGCTTGTAAAAAAACATGTTAATGTTATATATGTAAATGTCAAAATAATTTATGTTCTATTCATCTGTATTGATCTCTGTTTTTCATGCTTACATATCAATAAACAATTATAATAAAAATTCGACAGTGACGATTTTTGGGGGTAAAAAAATATTATAAAAAGCCAGAGCAAACCCTTGCTCCTGGCTGTTCATTTCGTGCTCTGTATTTGCGCTATTCTTTTCGTGGTCCGCATTAAGTTGTGCGAACGTAGTAATCGTCGTTGTCGAAATTTTATGTGTTAATTTGTGAACTAAAAATCTGAACTTGTGTATTTTATTTATCATCTTCACCTATATCAACACTAAGGATAATTATAAGAACCAGAGAATTTACCAAGTAAGATTTTTTTACGTCGTTATTTTATGACTCTCGAATTACACCCCGAATCAAAAGTAACTCTCACTTACACATTTTTACACCGACAATAATAATCATTCTGTCCCCTTTTTTATTTCGTAATTTTATTTTGTATTTTATTTTTGAGTTACAACAAGTATAAAAATCATATTGTAAGACGGGGTGAATCGTTTGCAGCTAAAAAGTTTGAGAAAGAAAAAGCTTCAAACTGCAATAATTTTTGCAGTGCAATATTTGACTTACAAAGTGTTTTACAGATTCCTAGTTTTGATGTCTCTAGTTTGTACTACAGTAGAAAACTATGTACTTACAATTTAACTTTGTATAAGACTGCACCCCCAAATAATGTCTTTTGATTTTTATGGAATGAAGTAAACGGACAAAAAGGAAGTTCAGAAATCGGTACAGCTTTACTAAAATGGATCAAACAGCTGCCAGTAAATATAACTACTATTTCCCTATTTTCTGATACTTTCAGTGGTCAAAAAAGGAATCAATATATAGCAGCTTTATTCTTATACATTGTCACCCATTCAAAAATTGATGGTATTACACATAATTTTATGGAGAGTGGACATTATTTATTCATACATGGAAGTGGACAGTATGTATAACACAATTGACGCAGCAAAGAAAAATATTCCTATGTATACTATGCGTGGCTGGCTTAATATTTGTTGACTAGCTCGACCTATTAGAAGGTATAATAAAAAATGATCTAGATACACAGTTCAAGAATTGAAGTATACTGATTTTGTTGATTTGAAAAGTTTAGTAAGTTAAATAATAAAAAACCATACAACTGATACACAAGGTATGAAAGTGAATTAATTATAAATTAAGGTTTTAAATTATGAGAAAACTGAGCCTGGTGTTATACAGTTTAAATATAATTATTCAGATGAAGAGTTTAAAAGTATACTCGTAAGTGGAAGAGGTAGACCAACAAAATATCCTGATAACCTTAAACAATTATATGACTAGCCAAAACCAATTTCAACAAGAGAAAGATCTCATGAAATTTTGTAAGTCTGAAGACATTTCTGTAGAATTCCATGAGTAGTATCAAAGTATTCAGACATGTTCAAAACAAAAGGATACAGTGATAATTTCTGAGTCTGAAAATGAGTCTGATTAATATTTATTTTAAGACTGATTAAAATAAAATAAGGCACTGTAGTTATATAAAGAAATTGTCAATAAGTTATAATTTTTATATAGTTTCAAATTAAATATTATAAAAGTAATTTAATCTTTTTATTTAAAATTCTACATATTGCTCATTAGTATTATAATATTATAATTAATTAAGGTTTTTGATACACAACATTCTTGTAATTGATTAGAATTATGATAATTACTAAAAAATTTTGTTTATGTTTGTTATTTTAATGTATTTAAAGTAAAGGTATAAAAAATATTATGTTTTATTTTGATGTTTATAATTTTTTTTATTTAAAAGATGTTCAATTGTTTTTATGTCAATAAAAAAGTTTAATATTGAATTTATTTTAATTGTGAGGGTAATAATAAAGTTTGCTATGTTAAAAATTTAAATAAAATATTAACTTGATTGTTCTTATGTTATAGGAAAATATGTAATGACTAAATTAAT
This sequence comes from Daktulosphaira vitifoliae, assembly GCF_025091365.1. Taxonomy (NCBI): domain Eukaryota; kingdom Metazoa; phylum Arthropoda; class Insecta; order Hemiptera; family Phylloxeridae; genus Daktulosphaira; species Daktulosphaira vitifoliae. Next base: position 85,206,985 of record NW_026099572.1, read on the forward strand.
CATAATATAATTTATTACAAGAGTATAAATACATTTATATGGTTAATTATAAAAGTGTAGAAGTGAAACATTGTCACATGGTCACTTTTTACTCTGAAGTTAAGTTGTAGATGTCAAACATTCAAACTAGTTTTTCTGAAAACTACAAAAAAACACTTGGTCACTTTTGGTATGATGGTAAAAGTGTCAGAATTTCTGGAGCACTTTCAAAAATTAAGTTGAAATAGTTTTTTTGTGAAAAAATTGTTATTTTAAATCTCCCCCTGTGGGCAGGTCTAGGGTCAAATTTATAAAAAAAATATACCAAATGATAGGTAAAGACATTAAGCATCTATTAAAAAAAATTATATTGATTTGGTTATTTTTAATAAAGTTATGGCAATATTAAGTAAAAAAAATTTCGAAAATTTCGAAAATTAGCGAATTTTTAATTTGTAATTTTTTTGGAGCTTTCCTCCATTTACGGGGAACGAAGGAATTTTTTTCAATTTTTGAGGGTAATGTCTTCGACTAGATACGATTTGTGATCTTATGACGTATCGTTGACAGAAATGGGTTCGGTGAGAGCTGAGAAAAAGTGGTAAAAGACACAAAAAAAAAAATAATAATAATAAACACATCTTAGTAAAACCAATACCTCCTCAGCTTCGCATTGAAGCTAATAACTCATCTAACAAGTTTTTACAAAGAAATAATCAATTTCAGAATAATTATAACGTTTCACGTTATAGAAGTCAATTTAAAAATAGTAATAGATTTAATAATAACTCCCCACGCTATAACAATAATCAATTTCAAAATAACTTTTCATAAAATTTAAAGTTAAAATTGTTTTTTATTATTGTAGAGTTATCATTTATATATTATATATATATATTTATACATTCCTCTTTCTAGTGATTTAAGTCCCTCTATAATGTCTATGTTGATCATGTTATCCGTCTTTAAATTATAAAAGCAATAACTACTTTATAATTTTTTATAATTTCTCCGTAATAATTACAATACTAAATTATTAAATATAAATATATGAATATATTTAATATCTATACTAAATATTTATTCATATATTACACTTATTAATCATAAAACTTGTAATCAGAATATACAGAGTGATTTTTTTATCATAACCCACTCAATTATTTACAGAATAATAATAATTTAAAATTTTTTTTTTATTACTATCTTTAGTTACACATTATTCTTGAATTATTAACTATGTAATATTTTTTAAATTCATCCCTTATGCCTGGTAAGGGTGTCAACTTTGTTTTTTTAAATGGTATTTTTAATTTAATAAAATGTTTGAGATTTTAATTCAATAGTAAATGGCATTTGAATTTTTAATGAAACTTAATTTGTTTATTAAATATAATAATTTAAAGTTTCAAATTTTTGAGTTAATATATAGGTATAATACACAAGGGATTACAAATACAGGTAGCTAATTGGTTTTTTATGATATTGCTATCACAGTTACGGATTGTTTATTATCAATTATGACTATCAATAGATATACTTTTTGTAATGTCAGTTAGTGTATTTATCATTGATCATAACAATGCTGTGTACCTGCTAATATCGATGTCATAAAAAATCAATTATTTGAATTAAAAATTCAAATGCCATTTACTATTGAATTAAATACTCAAACATTTTATTAAATTAAAAATACGTGTTACCATTTAAAAAAACAAAGTTGACACCCTTACCAGGCATAAGTGATGAATTTAAAAAATATTACTATTACATAGTTAATAATTCAAGAATAATGTGTAACTAAAGATAGTCATAAAAAAAAAATTTTAAATTCTTATTATTCTGTAAATAATTGATTGGGTTATGATAAAAAAATTATCCTGTATATAAGGAAATAGGATATCATTTGCTTTTGGAATAATCCACTAATTTTTTTTAATTAAACACTATCTACAGATTATGATAGTAATTTTAATCATTGTCAGATTAAATTTATACTGGACCCAATTATACCACGACCCCAATGTGCTGGTCTTTTTTTTACGGTAACAATAATAATAATAATGTGTGTAGTACATAAATTTAAAATGTTTTATTTAAACTGCGACATTCATTATTGTAACCACTATGAATGTTTTTCTGAAAATTTCTCGATGAATGTTGTTTTCCAGTTCTTTTCAAAATTTCTTTTAAATATCCCCTTTTAAAATCCGATGTTCCAACTCTAGTTATGAATTGTCATCCACATTATCTAATCCTTCCCATTTATCAAAACTTTTTGAGTATCTAGTCTTTCAGTCAATTAAATCCAGCACTAATAACTTTTTTATCATAACAACATGATTTCCAAATAATATTTTCAATTATTTTTGGAAATATTTTGTGTCTTATATTTTCTTACTATTAAAAAAATAATATTTCAATATTATTGCAGTATTATTCTGATTATTTTAAAACAATATTAAATTAGAATATTAGCTCTAATGCACTTTTAGAACAAATTAATATTTTTTTTTTTTATAACTGATTGATTTTTAATTTAAAATTTTACTTACATTCAGATAAAGAGACATTTCATGTATATGTGGTAGAGATTCTAGTAAGCGACTTAATGAATAATATTTCATATCTAATATATATATATCTTTTTTAAAAATATCTAGTTTAGACATTCTTATATCTATGTTCATCAACATAACTTTCATTGTGACAACAATATCAAAAATAAAAGTCTCTGATTTTAAGTGATCTATAATGACTCTATTTCCTTCCCTTGTAATCATTGGCAATGGAGCAAATACTCTATTAAAGTTAAAAAAAAAAAATTAATGATAACAGACACAATAATATTTAAATGAAATACATTTTAAACTTATTGAAATTAGTTAACTTGAAATGAATATTAATAAAAATTTTAATAATCAAAATATCTTCTAGGATTAAATTTTAAAATAACTTTTTGTTTTCTATTATAGTTTTATGCATAAAATATGTTTATTTATTTCCATCCTAGTTAAACTAAAATACAAAATTGGTGATTAACTACTAAGTGATGTTAAAAAAAATATAGGATTTCTTCCAAATAAATTATATTTTAATAATTATAGTGACATTCACCTATATTCGCTCAATTTAATTATGGCACTATTTTCAAGATCACTTTCGATGAAATACTTAGGACACAGAGCACGCAAAGTGTAATGATTGTCTAACATTTCTTTTGTTCTCTCTAAACTGTTTTTGCATCCAATCAAAAATGATTTTACTTTTCTTTTTTCATCTAAAATGTAGAAATAAAAATTTTTAGACATTTAAAAACGTTTAAAATTCCAATTTAGATTTTCTAAATATTTTCAAGTTTCGAACAAGAAAGCCTAATTTTCCAATTACACTTGTTCAAAAAATGATAAAAATGGTTTACATTTAAATTAAAATATTAATTATTTTATGAACATTAAGATTGTTAGTTATATTTTAGAGGAATTACTTGAAAGCTTTTCTTAGTTACATCAAAAAACTATTTGTATTTTTCATATTATAATCATTGACTGATATAACTTTATTTTTTGAAAAAAATTGAATTTTTTAAATATATTTAAAGTTTCAAAACAAAAAGTAGAAATATATACAGGGTGATTTTTTATGATAACCCACTTAATTACTTGCAGAATAATAATAATTTAAACATTTTTTTTTTTATTATCTTTAGTTACACAATATTCTTGAATTTTTAACTATGTAATTCTTTTTAAGTTCATCCCTTATGCCTTGGAGGGGGGTCAACTTTATTTTTTTAAATGGTAACACTTATTTTTAATTTAATAGTAAATGACATTTGAATTTATAATATAACTTAATTCGTTTATTAGATATAATCATTTAAAGTTTCAATTTTTTTAATTAATATACAGGTATAATACACAAGGGATTACAAATATAGGTAGCTAATTGGTTTTTTGTAACATCGATATTAACAGGTACACAGCATTGTTATTATCAATTGTAGTAAGGCACATTGTTATGAGTTTATAAATACACTAACTGACAATACAGAAAGTATATATATTGATAATCATAATTGATAATAAACAATCCGTGAATGAGACAGCAATGTCATAAAAATCCAATTAACTACCTGTATTTACAATCACATGTGTATTATACATGTATATTAACTCAAAATTTTGAAACTTTAAATGTTTATATCTAATAAGCTAATAAAGTTATATTAAAAATTCAAATGCCATTTACCATTAAATTAAAAACTCAAACATTTTATTAAGTTAAAAATATGTGTTACCATTTAAAAAAACAAAGTTGACCCCTTCCAAGGTATAAGGGATGAACTTAAAAAGTATTACATAGTTAAAAATTCAAGAATAATATGTAACTAAAGATAATAAAAAAAAAAAATGTTTAAATTATTATTATTCTGCAAGTAATTGAGTGGGTTATGATAAAAAAATCACCCTGTATATATTGCCATATAAAATACAAACAATTATTGTTTTAGACAAAAAAGTGAGAGTAAAATGTATCGGGTAGTTAATTAAATGTACAAATATATACATATATACAATTTATATTATACATTTATAAATCAATTTTGCAAGGGTAGTAGTACATAAAATTAAAAAAAAAACAAGTATTTTTTTTTTAGTATAGCTGTTTTTAAAATAATATTTGCCTATCAAAAAATTGAGATTAAAAATCGATAAATTTTGTACGTTACCATCTAGATTTGGCATGTGAGGCTGTTTTCGTACCCATTCCAGTAACAAATCTACATCTTTGTCAATTTTTTCCTCCGTAGTATTTATTTCGGCATAAATTTCTGCCACTTGTTTTGTTGTCGGTAGTGTTAAAAATTGTCCATATTTTGCATCCATTTTTAGAAAATGATCTTAAAGTTCTTTTTTTTATATTAAAAATGAAGATTGTATTATAAAGTTGGATATTTCTTAAAACCAATTATATTATTATATGCTACAAAAAAAAAAAATGTTTTTTAACAAATGAAACATTACAATCTTTAAACAAAAATAGTTGAATACTAGTTATATTTCCAGAAGTTTATTTTACTTTATTAAATACAATAAATGGTAACTATATAATTATAGAATGCTATAAAATAACTTAAAGACTTAAATTAGCATATATATTATAAAAATATTCATATTAATATCTATTATTAATTAATTTTTTTTTTTAATTAGCAATATTATGTGAGAATTGTGTATGATTAGATTACTACAAATGATTAAAAATACAGTATAGAGTGATCGCTAACTATGTCTCATTTAATATCTTTAAAAATTGACACAGTCCCTTTGCTTTGTGATACATGGAGACTCGCGACCCGTGTCACCTTTATTAACCGTAGCTCATCTACGAATACATGGAAGTTTTTCTGACTAACATCGATTAAGTTACGCCACTGTACAAAGTTCAGTTAGTACCGCACGTCCGTGACATCTTGACACGGCCCTATACGCATCGCCCAATTGACGCCATTGAAGCAACATCGCCGACCGAATAAACTTTTCATCGTTTTTTTATTTCTGTGCGACATTAATAATTATTAATTCCTGATCATAATTATATAAATGTTCTGTGCAATACACAGCTCAACGCCAATACTTAAACACTTAAAATAACCGTCTATCTTATTGTGTTTTGACCCTCCATTCACATCCGTATATCTTATGACAAACTACAAGTGTTATTTTTTATTGGAAAATATTTATTTAGATTTAAACTTACAAACTTAATAAAATTTTTTTTTGAATTTTGTATGTTTTTTAATNAAAAAATTTTTTTTGAATTTGGTATGTTTTTTAATCATGGAAAAAAATGTCGATTCAAATTTCTTTCCATCCCTCTTCAACAAATAAAGTCAATATGAAATTTTCTTTGTGCACATATTTATTTTAATTTCAATTTTACTCCGTTATTACTTTTCAAAAAATATACAATTAGCTGATTTTTTTATTTCAAAAACCTTACAAGGGAAGTACTTATACTTATACTTATTTTCATAAAAATTATGTGAATCTAATTTGCATAGAATATAATGTTTAATTTATTTTAGCCTTAATGCGACCTGTGAAGGAATTATTTATTTTTTTTTTTTTGACTGCTACCATTTTTTCTAAGCTCTCACTAAATTAATATCTTTAAATGATACGTTAAAAGATCACAAATCGTATTTAGTGGAAACATTACCCTTAAAAATTTTAAATATTTTTCTCATTCTCTTTAAATGGGAGAAATCCTCAAAATTATTATTATTAAAATCTGTACATTTAAAAATTTGTATTATTTTTTTCCGAAAACGGACATTACTTTTTGAAAAAGAAACGGAGTTTTTCTATACAAAAACCTGAAATATTTTCCTTTCATCTGACATAAATTTATTGAAAACCTTACTAACCTGACACATACATAATATATATGTATATATATATACAGGGTGATTTTTTTATCATAACCCACTGAATTACTTGCAGAATAATAATAATTTAAACATTTTTTTTTTTTATTATTTTTAGTTACACATTATTCTTGAATTTTTAACTATGTAATACTTTTTAAGTTCATCCCTTATGCCTTGGAGGGGGGTAAACTTTGTTTTTTTAAATGGTAACACATATTTTTAATTTAATAAAATGTTTGAGTTTTTAATTTAATAGTAAATGGCATTTGAATTTTTAATATAACTTTATTAGCTTATTAGATATAAACATTTAAAGTTTCAAAAT
>NW_026099572.1:85213889-85219564 GCF_025091365.1 Daktulosphaira vitifoliae
TTATGAGTTTATAAATACACTAACTGACAATACAGAAAGTATATCTATTGATAATCATAATTGATAATAAACAATCCGTGACTGAGACAGCAATGTCATAAAAATCCAATTAGCTACCTGTATTTACAATCCCATGTGTATTATATATGTATATTAACTCAAAAATTGGAAACTTTAAATGTTTATATCTAATAAGCTAATAAAGTTATATTAAAAATTCAAATGCCATTTACTATTAAATTAAAAACTCAAACATTTTATTAAATTAAAAATATGTGTTACCATTTAAAAAAACAAAGTTGACCCCCTCCAAGGCATAAGGGATGAACTTAAAAAGTATTACATAGTTAAAAATTCAAGAATAATGTGTAACTAAAAATAATAAAAAAAAAAAATGTTTAAATTATTATTATTCTGCAAGTAATTCAGTGGGTTATGATAAAAAAATCACTCTGTATATATATATTTAATAATATCAAATTTAGAGATTCTTATATCTATATTCATTAACGAATTTTTTTATGCTTTACCAATGTGAGAAGGTCATTTTACTTTAATAAATTATATAAATGATAACTCTACAATAATAAAAAACAATTTTAACTTTAAATTAACATAAATAATAAAATATTATTCATACAATTATTTATTATAATTTTTTTAATTGGTAATATAATGTGAAAATTGTAATAGTTTGATCACACCAAATGATAATATATTATTATTGAGTTTTTCAATTTTGTTAGCTTCGATTCGAAGCTGAGAAGGTATTATTTTACTAAGATGTGTTTATTTATTTTTATTTTTTTTGTGTCTTTACCACTTTTTCTCAGCTCTCAACAAACCGATTTCTGTCAACGATGCGTCAAAAGATCACAAATCGTATCTAGTCGAAGACATTACCCTTCAAAATTGAAAAAAATTCCCTCGTTCCCCGTAAATGGGGGAAACCTCCAAAAAAATTACAAATTTAAAAATCGCTAATTTTCGAAATTTTCGAAATTTTTTTTACTTAATATTGCCATAACTTTATTAAAAATAACCAAATCAATATAATTTTTTTTATAGATGCTTGATGTCTTTACCTATCATTTGGTATATTTTTTTTATAAATTTAACCCTTTACCTACTCTCAGGGGGGAATTTAAAATGACAACTTTTTCACAAAAAATTAATTTTTTCAACTTGACTTTTGAAAATGTTTCCGAAAGTCTGACACTTTTATGTATATCTTTAATTAAAGCTAATGTAATATACTTTATTATGGAAAAAAAACATTTCGGACTTTATTTTATCTTCACGGTGAAATTGGCTACTGATTGCTATTTTTGTGTGAATTCTTTATCTGTATCATTAAAAATATATGTGTCATGATTGTAATGATTCACAATGTGCTATTTGATCCCGTGTCAATGATGATAGGCATTTTAATATCATTAAACAAAGAATAAAAATGTAATGCAATAGGAACGTGACTTTCTTGAGTCACATTATTTATAATATTGAGTGCTGACTTAAAAAGTAAACTGTTTTGTTCAGCACTATCGTTTAACCTAGAAATTAGTTTTTTGAATTGATACGATCACATTTGCATGTGCCCATATCTCTGTCTCCCATAACATCGTTGTACCGTTTAATAGACATATATATATATATATATAATTAACACAGTGACATACAGCAATACTAACAGGAGTGCGGACTGCACACATAAACACTTTTTGCAATTCACGGCCAATGTGCCATATTAAGATATCCCTATCGACAGTTGACATTTTACCATCTTCGCGATCACTACTTTTGCCTGATAATTAACTTAACTTCGCTACCCCGTATATTATAGTGTGTGTGTGTGTCGCCGTCAGCTCCCTGTTGGATTAATCATCTCTAGGTGTCCAGCAGGTTGTATTATCCATTTAATATTTCAATTGCTTAATAAATATTTATTTATATCGTTGTTAACCTAAAGTGTTATATATATATATTGTAGTGCGACCCTTGGTAGTTCCTCTAAGGGAATATAAATTAAATAGGAAACTTCAGTACCTAAGGTAGATATAGCCTAGCCAGCTATCCCCCGTTGGTCCCTTAGAATACTGTCGACGGGCATTTAGACTAAACCCCTAAATAGCGACGTAACAGAATTTTATATTTATTATAAGGTATATATTGCTTCTGAAATTTATCGTAATTTGATGAAAAGTTATTTTTAGAACTATTGTTATTTTGAAATTGATTATTGTTATAGCGTGGGGAGTTATTATTAAATCTATTACTATTTTTAAATTGACTTCTATAACGTGAAACGTTATTATTATTCTGAAATTGATTATTTCTTTGTAAAAACTTGTTAGATGAGTTATTAGCTTCAATGCGAAGCTGAGAAGTTATTGGTTTTACTAAGATGTGTTTATTATTATTTTTTTTTTTTTGTGTCTTTTACCACATTTTCTCAGCTCTCACCGAACCCATTTCTGTCAACGACACGTCATAAGATCACAAATCGTATCTAGTCGAAGACATTACCCACAAAAATTGAAAAAATTTCCCTCGTTCCCCGTAAATGGAGGAAAGCTCCAAAAAAATTACAAATTAAAAATTCGCTAATTTTCGAAATTTTCGAAATTTTTTTTACTTAATATTGCCATAACTTTATTAAAAATAACCAAATCAATATAATTTTTTTTAATAGATGCTTAATGTCTTTACCTATCATTTGGTTGGGTTTCTTCAAAAAAATTACATATTTAAAAATCGCTAATTTTCGAAATTTTTTCTATTCTTTTACTAAAAATTGCCGTAACTTTTTCAAAAATGAACATATCAATATAACTTTTTTTTATAGATACTTGATGTCTTTATCTATCATTTGGTATACAGGGTGGCGCACCACTCACTGACAACTTAAATAACTTTTGATCCAGTTAATATTTTTAGTTGATTTTTTTTTTTAAGTAATAGTTAGACGTTAGGTCTATAGCTATATCTCAATAATTAATTTTTTTACATTTTATTAAAAATATTAATTATTTTAAAATTTTAAATAAAAAGTAAAAAAAAAATCTAAGATAGCTATTTTGTAGAGTAGAATTTAAGAAAAATTTTAGTAAAANAGATTTTGTAGAGTAGAATTTAAGAAAAATTTTAGTAAAAAAATATCTTATTAATATTCAGTAGTAAATATTCTGTAGCGTTTTGAAGTTTGTGAAATTTTGAATTTTCATGTACTATTTTACGGTATTGAGAAAAGGACAGAAGAAAACGCTATCTTTTCAACATACTTTTGAATGAGAGTGATAAGTAATAATTGCCTTATCTAATTTCTTACCATAGTATTTATGCCAAATTTGTAATGTATACACACTATCATCATATGTATACACAGTAATCATGAAAACATAGCGTTTTTTTCTGTCCTTTTCTCAATACGTATTTCAATGTTTATAACCGTAAAATAGTACATTAGCCAACGGTTGGAGCGCGTCATGGTCCTCCTGACCCTGACGCACTCCTCACGCCTGGCCGCCACCTCGGAATTTCACTAGTGGACTGGCGGTCCGCGAGTTGACGGCGGTCGTTTGGCCGGGAGGGCGAAGTCGCAGGCTGCGACCACCCTCCGGTCCAACTCTTCCACTGCTTCGTTCGCGGAGATGCGTCGGTCCGGTACCGTGGGCACCGACCATTGAGCGAGCAGTAAGCCCGTCTCAAATGCGTCGACGTCCGTGGCCGGTCTGACCCGCCAGGCCACTCGCCCACCGCGAGACGGCTCGCGGGGCACAATTCGTGGGGGACGGCCACCGCCACCGCACTCATACACGTTGTACCGGTGGTCGCTGTGGTTTTCCCTGTGCGGGAGAACCGACCAACCGGACACGTGCGAGTGTAACGATGGGGACACCAGCGTGACGACCACCACCGAGCGCAAATAGTGACCCTCGAACGTCGGGGTGGAGCCCCTGTTGGCCGAGACCAGCCCGAGGGCCGACATCAGGTCCAACAGGTCTTCGCCACGCTGATTCGTATCTGCCAACCCCCAAACCGGGGAGTGGGAGTTGAAATCACCGGCCACGATTTCCCCGCGAAGGTCCCGCGGCCGCCCGAGCCTCATCGCCCGCAGGCAGGAGGACAGAGGCTCGAGGAATCCGGCGATCGGCAAGCTGGGCGGTGCGTTTATGACGTCTATCCTCGTTACTACATACCCGTCACCCGACTCGATGTCCGCAACCGTTAGGCCACGTTCCATCACGCCGATTGCCGCTCTGCCGGACCAGTCCAAGAACCAGCCGGGAGAGTCCCTGAACCCAACCCAACTCAACTCTTAAAAAAAAATTGAAAAAAAAAAAAAAAATTTTTGCTCGTTCCCCGCAAGTGGGGGAAATATAAAAAAAAAAAAAATTACAAATTTAAAAATCGGTAAATTTTGTCATTTTTTTCACTTTTTTTTCTTAAAACTTTAGATAAAAACCTTAGATATTTTCCTTTTGTTTGATATTATTTTTTTTAAATCTAACATTTAACCTGCTCATTGGGAGGGGGAGATTTAAAATAGCAACTTTTTTACAAAAACTAACTTTTTCAACTTAATTTTTGAAAATGTTCCGAAATACTGCGTCCTTTAAACATATATCAAATTAAAGCTTATTTTATGTACTATAAAATGAAAAAAATAAATTTGTCCCGATGAGCTATCTTGTATGCGCAAATGGATACTGAATTCACAAATATGCTATTTTTCTATTAAAATTCTAGGTTTTGTATTTTATTTTATTTTAAAATATCTTATTGGGGGAATACATGGTGAAAATAGCTACCGTATTTAAAAATATGCTATTATTGTGCTAAAATTCTTGGTTATGTATTTTATTTTATTATAAGGGGATTACACTGATTTTCATAAGTATTAAATCAATCTAAATGACATAGTATAAAAAATCAATCATATTTAAATTTTTTTGTTTCTTTGAAGTCGAGAAAAATAACTTTAAAATTTGAACTAGCTAAATTTCCATTTTTATTAAGTGACGAATGAGACGTACGGTTTATGAGACGGTAACACTTGGGTCTTTCACTACTGTGGCATTGAATTTTTTTAAAATTCTTTTAGAGTTAAAAAAAATGTTTAAATCATTTGATTTTTATCTCATTTAGATTCAATAACTTCAATAAATATCAAGGATTCCTTTACTGTAGTCTCCTCTCGTGAAAAGAAATTCATATTAATATTAGTAGGGTAATTTAGGACTTATCATAGAGGAGGAAAGGGGTGGCGTGATCTTATTATAGATGGTGTAAGGAGGAGGTGTGATCTCACGATAGGGTGGGGAGGTAATAGGTGACTTAGGTGGTGTGTTAAGGCCAATTTAAATGGTGGTTTAAAGTGCGTATGCGCACTATAACCTCATGTCAGCTGTGAGGTAGGTAGCCATTCGAAAATGGATGTTCTTCTCCTACGATGCCATCTACTGAAGGGTAAGGTAAATCCATGTGAAATGATAACGTTAACTGATAAACGTANCTGATAACGTTAACTGATAAACGTACTAGTTATAACATCTACTAGATACATTGAAATAGTGTACGTCATATAGTGGCCACCGTTGTCACTATAACATATTTACTTAATATTAACGCAGCAGGGGTGTTGGTCAACAATTCCTACAGAGGGAGGGGGTAAT
>NW_026099572.1:85219664-85221485 GCF_025091365.1 Daktulosphaira vitifoliae
TGACAACATACACAAAAAAAAAAAACACACTATGGTAAAATTAATACCTTCTCAGTTTTGCATCGAAGCTAAAAATTCGGACTTTATTTTGTTTTCATGGTGAAAATAGTCATCAAAGTAAATAAAAAGAATATGATTTTTGTAAAAAATTTTTTTTCATATTTTTAACTTTATAACGCTATAACTTTTTGAAAAATGTATGGATCAATGCAAAAATGAAAAAGTAAATTTTTTGTGAAAATGTTGTCATTTTAAATCCCCCCATGTGAACCTGGTCCAAAAGGTTAAATTTATAAAAAAAATATACCAAATGATACTTAATGATATTATGCATCTTTAAAAAATAATATTGATTCGGTAATTTTTAAAAAAGTTATGGCAATTTTAAGTAAAAAAAAAAATGGTAGCACAGTGAGGTCGAGACACAGTGTGAACGAGGCATAGATGGGACAAGTATAGATGATATCTGACAGTGATTAAAATCACTATCATAAGAAACGCTTCGATGCAAATCTGTAGATAGTGTTTCCTTTAGAGAAATTGGTGAAATATTTTAAAAGCAACATGAACTCTTATTTCTTTAATTATATCCTGATTAGTAGTTCTTTGATTTTAAAATATAATATATGAATAAATACTAATTATAGTTTTTAAATTTAGTATGAAATTGTGAGGCCAGCTATGATGTATGGTTCATAGTGTTGGGCGGTTGATAAGAAAGTAGAGCAGAGAATAAGTGTAGCAGAGATGAGAATGCTTAGTTGGATGAGTGGAGTGACTAGAGAAGATAGGATAAGGAACGAGCATATAAGAGGAAGTATAGGTGTTGCGTCAATCGTGGATAAGATGACAGAAAATAGACTTAGATTGTTTAGTCATGTTATGAGGAGAGAAGAATCGTAAGTTGTAAGAAAAGTTATAGAAATGAACGTTGAAGGAAGAAGAGATAGAGGAAGACCAANTCGAAAGCTGTAAGAACAGTTATAGAAATGAATGTTGAAGGAAGAAGAGATAGAGGAAGACCAAAAAAAAGATGGAGGGATGCTATTGAATGCGATTTGAGGACAGCTGATGTGAGCGTAAAAGATGTGGGAGATCGTGTCAAGTGGACGCTTAGGATAAGGGTGGCTAACGCCAAGTAGTTGGGATTAAGGCAAAGAAAAAGAAAAATATTACCAGAAATTCCGGTGGAAATTGACATAATATGATTGTTGTTTGGGAATGCACAATTTAGCGTTTAGTTGGGTTTAAACANGGAATGTACAATTTAGCGTTTAGTTGGGTTTAAACAATATAGCGTCAAATCAAATACCTACTCTATCGGTTGTATCTTAATATACACTACACTTAAATGATACTATAAATAAATAAACTCACACATACATACATATGTTTCTGATGAAAGTATCAGAAACAAAAATATAATATTCTAAATCAACATTNATTGTGTCTAATGTAAGTATAACATAATAAAAAGTAACCGTAAAATGAAAAAAATGGAATATAAATTTTAGTACTCATATTAAATGTAATGTTACTCAAAAAATAATTGTTTAAATGAAAAAATATAAGATAATTTTTTTGTTTATAATTGTCTTTTAAATAACTTTAGTACGAATTTTTTTTTGTAAGTTAAATATTTTTTGAGAAAATTAAAAAAGCTCATATTTTTGAACTTTTGCGAGGCTGTTAAAAAAAAAAGCTCAATTTCAATCAATGGGGACAATTAGTATGTCATTATACATATTTTAATTCAACTATTAATAAAACAAAATTTGGTTGAGAATTTTTTAAGAAATTTTTCCTTTGTTGACTGTCCTA
>NW_026099572.1:85223105-85237145 GCF_025091365.1 Daktulosphaira vitifoliae
ATTAAATAGAAAATTTTATGACAATTAAAAAAATTGTATCGTTAAGATCAATATGCAGTCAGAAAGTTTTATAATTACTATTTATTGTAAATTTATCAGAAAAGCTCAATATTTTTTTGCATTTTTATGGTAATAGATAACTTAAATAGAAGTAATAGTAATAATTTCTTAGTAACTTTTGTTGTTTGAAAAGATTCTACAATTGAAATGTTGAGATCTTAATTAATTTTAATGATTTACTTTGACTAAATGAACCAATCATAACAAAGTTGTTAAAAAGATCTACTCAATAGCGTACTATAAAATTTGATTTTAATTGTAAAAATCCATTATTAATTCAGGAGAAACTAGCAATCATTTTTTTTAGAAATGATTTATATAGCAACATTTTACCAAAAAATTTTGAATATTATAGTCTAGTAGTTGCACACACAAATAGAGTAAAAAAATTATTAAATTACAAAGTAAAATTATTTAATTTTGTTGTTGAAACCTATCATATTAAATTATCATATCAAACTTGATTCGTCAATAAATACTTTTAAAACATTAGAAATGAATGGTTTTAATTGTCTGCATGGAGAACATAGGATAAGTGACTGTTTCATTGATAGATTAGAATTTTTTTTTCAATTTTTGAGGGTAACTAATTGTAATCATTTGACGCATCGTTGAAAAATATAGGTCAAGATAGAGCAGAGAAAATAAATGAGAAAATGAATAAAAATTTATACTAACTTAAAAAAAATTAAGTAAATATACAAAAAGTTCATTGCCACGCGCGGGTTAGAACCTCTTACCCCAAGCGTGTAAAACATAAGTTTTACCAACTCGGCAACCGTACATTGATACCGTTGGCTGAAAAAATTGGACATTTAAGTTAGTTCAAATTTCAAAGTTATTTTTCTCTACTTAAAAGAAGCAAACAAATTTAAATAAGTTTAACTTTCTAAAAGGTTTGCACTTCCCCTGTATAAAGGGAAAAGGTCCGATTTAAAAAAAAAATATGTCAAATGAAAGAAGTATATATAAAGTATTTATTGTTAAAGAATAGAATTGATTCATGCATNCGAATGAAAGAAGTTTATATAAAGTATTTATTGTTAAAAAATAGAATTGATTCATGCATTTTTTAAAAAGTTATAGCATCATAATGTTAAAAAATGTAAAATATAATATCAAGAATTTTTTCAAAAAAATAGCATATTTTTGCATACGGTAGTCATTTTCACCATGAAGACAAGTCCAGAGGTCAATTTTTTTTTTTTTAAATTAAAGTATATTACATTAGCTTTAATTTAAGATATATATATAAAAGTATCAGTCTTTCCGGAACATTTTCAAAAGTTAAGTTGAAAGAGTTAATTTTTTTTGAAAAAGTTGTCATTTTAAATCCCCCCCTGTGGGCAGATAAAGGGTCAGATTTACAAAAAAAATATACCAAATTATAAGTAAAGACATCAAGCATCTATAAAAAAAATTAAATTATATTGATTTGTGTCATTTTTGAAAAAGTTATTAAAGTTAGCGATTTTTAAATTTGTAATTTTTTTGGAGGTTTAATCACTGTCAAATATCATTTACAATGAATACAAATATGCCACGTCTTCTCTGTGCTGGGTTTGTAATTTTCTTTAAATAATCATATTTGATTTTATGAACATTATAATTTTTAACCTTTGAGGTCAGACAATTTGGTGTTGCTCGGGAACGCTCCTCATTTTAAGGAACTATAGTCCCCCATTCTAATTTTTCCTACTTTAAACATTGTCTCAAAGCAAAATGTTATTGTACCTATTACTTTGAACGATACAACTAAAATATATGCAAATATATTAAATTTATCAGTTATAATAGTATTTATTGAAAATAAAATTTAACCTTATTATCATAATTAGAGTTTTATTTACTTTGTCCAACTTGTTCGGTGAATAAATTTTCAATTTCATTATCATTATATTCGAGTAAAGTTTGATAAATACCCAATACGTGTTCAAATTGTTTAAAGTTCATACCTCTATCACAGTTTTTATAACTTTGAAACATATTTTTCAATACAGTTTTACATGAATCAATCAATGTCCCGTGCTAAAATAAATAATTGATTTATAAGAATTTAGAACTTATTATAAAATGACATTAAATTTTTAGTTAAAACAGTGATAAACACTGATTAAAATCTTTATCAAATAAAACCCATCGATGCAAATTTGTAGATAGTGTTAAATTTTTTGAAGGAATTTTTGGATTATCCCAAAAGTAAATCAACTCTTATTACTTTAGCGAATCACTATCGAGGTTCAACAAAGTTACACTATCGTGGGTACCGGGACACAACGGTGACACTGGAAATGAGAATGCTGAATNACACTAGCGTGGGTACCAGGACACAACGGTGTCACTGGAAATGAGAATGCTGACTTTCTAGCCAGGAAAGGAGCAGAGAACACCTATGTTGGACCAGAACCAGTGGTAGGGCTCACTGAGCAATCGCTCAAAGCGTTACCCAAGAATTGGTGCAGAGAACAACACAGGTACATCTGGAAGTACTTGGTAGACCTAGACAATCTAAAATGTTTATCAAGACCCCTGGTTTATTGCTGGGTGATCTTAATAGCATGACTAGACATCAAATAAGCACCCTGACTGGTCTACTGACAGGACATGGTCACCTGCTTAAGCATCTTAACGCAATGGGGGTATCGGAATCACCATTGTGCAGGAAGTGTGGAGTAGAAGAGGAAGACTCATTTCACATCATGTGCGAATGTGAAGCCTTGTCCACACTAAGATCAAACTACTTGAATAAACCATTTCCTGAAAAAGAGGATATTAAAAACCTAAAACCCAGAGAGATACTTAATTTCGCCAGAAAGACAGGACTCTTTGGTCATCTTTAGAGGTGACTTTATGGTTGGTAATGTATTAAAACTTTGGTGATAACACTTAGGTGGGTAAACCGAATCGAGACAATTCGGTATGAGGTGCGCACAATGGACCAACAGTGCATGAGTGCATTGGCATTATGTCCACCTTGATAATAACTAAAAACTAAAAACTAAAACTATTTCTTTAGCGTATCCTGCTAAAAACTTTTATGATTTATAAATTACATGAATAAATAATAATTATAGTAATTAAATTTAGTACGATATTGATACTCAATAATTTTATTTTAATTTTTAAAGGAAAATATATAAAAAATAAGAAAAGAAAATATTTATAATTAACACTTAAATCTTATATATTTAAATTTTTTTGTGAATAAGGGGGAATAAATGGGTCACTTACCTCTAACGAATTACATCTAGATAAAGATATAAGCCTCAATTATTGAAAAAAATTTCCTTCATTCCCGTAAATGGGGAAAATCCCCCAAAAATAACAATTTTATACTTTTTTTCTTAAATCTGCCATAACTTTTTAAAAAATAGATAAATAGAAACAATTTTTTTATACATAGATATATTAAGCATTTACCTATTATTTGGTATATTTTTTTTGTAAATCTGACCCTTCACATTTGCTCAACTAAACTTTTAAAAATATTCCGGAAACACTGACTTTTTTGTGCATAACATAAATTAAATCTTATGTAATATACTTTAATATAAAAAAGAAATTTTTGAACTTCAGTTTGACTTCATGGTCAAAATGGCAACCATATTCAAAAATATGCTATTTTTGTGTTAAAATTCTCGGTTTTGTATTTTATTTAATTTTAATTTTATATTATTCCTTACAAGGAAAGTTCACTTATTTTCATTAATATTATATAAATCAAATTGACATAGCATATAAAGTTAAACTTATTTAAATTTTTTTGCTTCTTTTAAATCAAGAAAAATAATTTTGAAATTTGAACTAGCCTAAATTGCCATTTTTATTGACCGTCGAATGCGACGTACAGTCGTCGTGTAAGTAACACTCGTGTCTCTCACGCTTTTAGTACGATAGTCAAAAGCGTCTGTAGCTATGAATTTTTTGCTTAATTCTTTTTGAGTTATAAAAAAAAAAAATTAACTTATTTGATTTTTATCTTATTTATATTCAATAACTTCAATGTTAAGGAACCCATCACTATAGTTTCCCCTCTCGAGAAGAAATTTCTTATTTATATTAAAATTATTTTACTAAGTGTTTCTTTTTTTTTTTTTGTGTCTATCATTCATTTTTTTAAGATCTCATTAGACCAATATTTTCAATAATACGTCAAATGATTACAAATAGTATCAAGTTAAAGATATTATCCTCAAAAATTAAAAAAATTCCCATTTATCAAATAAAAAGTTGCTTAACCAGCTAATTTTTGTAATTTATTATTTTTGTAACTCTATTTTTGTGTGTTACTACCAGTCTATAATATTCCAATTTTTTTATTAAAATGTTTTAAAAAAATGATTTTTAGTTTCACCTGAATTTACCAATGAATTTTACAATTACAGTCAATTTTTATTATACGCTTAATGGAGTAGATTTTTTTAACAACTTTTTGATTGGTTTTTAGTTAAAGTATATCATTAAAATTAATTAAGTTCCGAATAATTCAATTGTAAAATCTTTTTAAACACCAAAAGTTACTTTAAAATGATTACTATGACTTTTATTAAAATTATTAATTATGATAAAAATGCAAAAAAGTAGTGATTTTAAAATAATATTGAGCTTTTCACATAAACTTACAAAAAATTTTATTTGTTTTGAATTATTATTCTTTATATATATAAATAATCGTATTTTACTAATTAGTAATAATCTCAAAAAGTGGCGATAGAAAAAATCTAATTGTAAATTTTAAATTGGTGAAAATGGGTTTTAAAAAGTATATTCTGGTCTCCGATGAAAATTCATTGTAATCCAGTGTATTTATTCATCAGTAACAAAAATGTATTCATATATTATGCATATAAATGAAAGAACAACTAATCATCTATATTTGTCCCAACTATTGCACGTCCAAACTGTGTTGCGACCTCAATGGTGTTACCGTTTGTTTTATTTTTCTATCATAACATATACACTGTTGTACACTATTTATTTTATATGTATATACTTGCTAAATTGATAATTGTATACTATGCATCTTATCTTAAATAATAATTATGATATGTTCATTTTACTGCAGTTAACTGAAAATCACTGAAAGAACTGACGACAACACCCCATTATGGGGGTAATTAAAAATAATATGAAAAAGGATCAGTTCTGCTTACACATCGGAGTAAGAGCCGGTAAGTTAGCGTGCCAGCTAGCGGCTTTCTCCACTTTTGAAGATCTAAATTCAATAAGAATTCATAATTCTTTCCAGTTTATTTTTCTTAACTATCCGTGACTCAGTGTTTTCGTCGGTACATTTTAATGCGATATTGATATACATTGTATAATTATTTTGGGTCGAGATTTTATTAGTTATATAAAAAAAAAGACATTATAAAATTTTCGTGTGTGTGTGAATTAGCATGATTTAAGAAAGAGTTTCATACTTAGCATTAGACTATCGACGATCTTTACACAAGCCATCAAAAAATAAGTAAGTAAATTTATGTTATCCCAATTATTTAGAGTTAATAAATCTGAGTAGAGATCGACGAAGCAGTCGATCATTAATAATTAATGATAATTAAATAATCGACTGAATATAATTATTATATTAACAATGTAGAATATTATATTAGACGGGTTGGTTAAGGTCTTGTACATAGTCACGTTACATGGTATTCGTGAACTGACTTGCCGTTCCGTTGCCATTGTGTATATTATTAGGTGTCAACCAAACTATACTTTATTACATCTCAGAGGTATTGTATTTTTTATTTTTATAACTACTTTTCTTCAATGTTCTAAGCCCTCGGACCGCACAACCGATAGAACCCATACATTTTGTAATCTCAACCATTTATATATTTTTATTTTAAATTATAAAAAAAAAATCCGCTAATATTTTTATTATTTTGATATGGTTATCATAGTTTAAAATTAAAGTATGAGCTACATTTTAGTTATCGAATTACTAACTATTTTCATGAGATATTGATCCTCAAATAAAATTATAGAAAATTTTTTTTATTCTTGACACGGTACCGTGTTTCCCTCAGCCGCACATCACGTTATCAACCTAAATGAAAGTGTATCGGGATCTGAATCATAAGTGCACGGTGGCCTAGTGGTAAGGTTTGTCTATACGACGCCTTGGGTCGCGGGTTCTAATCCCGTACCGTGCCTCTTTTTTTCACATGATTTCCGGTACACTTTCTATAACCGGCCGTCAATCCCCGGCGGCCGTGTTATTCTAAAATCAAATTTGAATTAAATTTGATGCGTTGTGTAAAAATGTTATATCTATTTAAGATAAAATAAAAAATAATCTATTTCTTAATAAACATTTAGATATTCTTCAAAATGAATTTCCTAATTAGTACATTTAACAATTTACTTTTATTAAAAATTAAATAATATAGTTTTACCTGGTCAAAAGGTGGGACAGTTAAAACAAATGCGTTTGATAAACTACTCGCTAGATACATCATAATAAAAAAGTATAAATGCATTATTTGTTTGATAAATTGACGTTTCGAATAAAACTGATAAGTAAAACTGCAGAAATGATAGATTTATTGAAATTCTATTTGTTTTATATCAATACTATGTTGTTTCAGTGTTAAAAAAACGTTAAATAGTAATACAATCATTTAATAAATTTAAAGTCTATAAATTAATAAGCTTTGACGTTTTTCAGTTGATTTTTAAAATTCCTACTACATTTTTCAATAAATAGTTATAATAAATTATCTATTTTACTAAAGAAATAAGAGAAACATTATTTTTGGTTTTTATTAATTCACGAAACTACGTGTTTTTTGCACATTTGTTCAACTGTTCTACTTAACTAAAAATATAGAAGTAAATAATTTATTATGATTTATTTTATTGGTGGTCATATTTCGTATTTACCTCTCTGCTGTATTAATAAATACATGATTTGTAATGCAACACACAGTATGAGAAAACAGTCGTCACTCTTAGTATTCGCAACATTTTTCGACATATTTACCTTAAATTAAAGCTTTTATTATATATTGTATATAATATACAATATTAAAAATAAAATTACCTCTGGACTTGTGGTTAAAACGAACATCAAAGTTAAATTCAAAGAAATTAAATAAATTGTTACACTTATAATTCAAAGAAAATCAATTAGGTTATAATTAAGGAAATAGGAGATGATGTTGATTTTGAAATAATCTACTAATTTCTTAAAATGAAACATTATCTACAAATTTGCATTGAACCGTTTTTTATGATAGTGATTTTAATCACCATCAGATTCATACAGATTCATCTATATTTGTCTAAAATATGCCACATTCCCACTGTTCCAAAACCCCACTTTTATAATAGTAAATTTATAACAGTTTTATCTCATTTTATGAGATTTAACTATTGTAAAATTAGTGTATCATTTTTAATATATAAGTAATGAATGAATTACAATACTATTTTATTTACAATTAAATTAAGGAATTTTAAATAATTTTTTAATCATAAAAATACGCATGAGGAAAAATAAGATTGTCTAATAATTTTATAAGCTGCATATCATATTATGTATCAAATAAATAATTGTTATTTAACCGCATTACTTAGTATAATATTTTATGAATAACCAAAAATTGCATGTACATTATAATTGTTTGTATAAATAAAAATGAAGTTAAACTAATTTTTTTATTCACTAAATGGTAAACAATAATAACTCGTTAAATTGAATAAATTGAATGGCTAAACATAAATATTAAATTCTTCGTCAACGAAATTAAAAAGTAATTTGATAATTATTAGTGCACCGCATTGACATATCTAAAATGAGAGACTAAAGATGCTATAGTCCCCCTAATTGGCCAATTATTATTTTTTTACTATAAGAATGTACACTTAGATTTAAATGTCTTAAGTTAATTGGAAGTACTCTAAATCATAAGTGTAATAGACAAAGGTATCTATTAGGGTGGATCCAAAAATGTTGATCTTCGAAATTTTAATGAGAACCATTTTAACTTTATTTTATATATTAAAATAGGCATTTGTTAAGATTTCTTTATTTCTTTATTTATTTTAGTATTTCTTTTTTAACTTATTTCAATTTTAATAGAGATGTTTTATACGTGAATCAATGTTTTACATTTAAGTGTTATGAGTCAGTTTTTGATCACTTCAGTATTAATGGCTTTGAATAAATAATGACTACTAGATTTTAGTTTTTCGGGCACACTTTGAAAATATAAAAAAATTGCTAAAACAAAACCTTTTAATAGGAGTTTTTGACTAATAATGTTCTTTTTTTTTCGTAATAATTAGACAATGAGATTTGGTCTTTGAGTTTTCCATTATACATTAAAATTAAATTGAACGTAAATTTTACTAAAAATTTGTGAGTTATAATTGTCAAATGTAAATAAAAATATAGACTAAAATTTAGTTACAAAGACATTTTACGTAAAAAAATTAAATGTTCTGACTAAAATTACAGTTTTTATCAAAACTGTATTAGTTTTGAAATAATTATATTATTATGTAATTATATTATAATTACATTCATATCAAAAAAAACACATCATAGTAAAATTAAATTTTAAAATTAAAATTCTCAGTTTCGCATCGAAGCTAAAATTAATTTTATTAAAACTATATGTAATTTATTTTTTTTTATCTAATATTATAATATTAAAAATTATTTAAAGAAAATTAATAAGGTTCAAAATTTTACTATTAAAATCAAGTAAACCTTCACATAGGTTTGCTTATTTTTCATAATTTCTTATAAATTACTTTTATAATTTTATCAGAACATAGAATTGTATTATTTTGTTATTTATTATATTTAGTATAAATGAATTGTTTGATGAAAAAAAAATAATTGAAAGTATTTGATGATCAATTGAATAATTATATAATTTTAAAATCATTTATAAATATTTTCATGAATATCTAAAATTGTTCATTTTATACAATTTCACAATAATCATAAATATTTTATAATTAAATTTTTGGTCATATCAAATCTTGAGATAATTATCTTATGGTATAATAATGTAGAGTAGCTTGAAACACTTAATAAGCCAAGCTAATCAAAATGAATAAAATTGTTTTCAAAGTGAAGAAACAATAGTTTTAATCATTATTCAAAATAGAAAAATTAAAAAAAATTATGTATTTGAGATTTCAAATAATTCTGTCTCTTGTAAGTAAAAATAGACCCATTATTATACCATACTATTAATCACCTGTTTTGATTTATAAAATAGCAATTTTTTTTTATTTATTTTGAATATTTACAATCTATACTACAAATTAAGTAAATTTGATGTTTAAAAAAATTATATTATGAATGACATAAATTATAATTATAAAGAGATGACTCATTAGTCACACCTCTAGCATGTTCTTTATTTATTTTAGTTATGAATAATAGTTAGTCATTACTTATTTAGAATATTTCTATTCCATAGCCGTTTTATTGTGCGAAGAGGATTTGAGGGTAGAGTGTTTGTTGACATTTTATTAATTAATGGGTTTCTATGTGTTAATAAATTTTGATGAAATCGCTTGGAGTACATTACTGCAAATTCGTTTACATTTTGAATTTGTAGATCTTTATGTAATTTTATGTGTTTTATATACCATGGAGATTTAGTTATAAATCTGAGTGCTATTGATTGAAACTATTGTATTGGCTTTATGTTCGATAGTTTGGCTGGACCATACTGGATCAGATTTGGATACCATAAGACCAAATTGGGCGTATAATAGTTTTGTTTTAAGTTGAAGTTTTGAAACGAGGAGAGGAAGTAGACGATTTTTCTTTTTGATGAGGGTCCATCTTCTTTTATAGGTATAGGAATATTATTCATAATAATTTGAGGACATTCTTGTGGTTTAAAATTTAGATTGAAGGTGATTTGAGCAGATTTATTTTCATTGATTTTTACTCGCCATTTTTTTCCCACAAATCAGATTAATTAAAAATTAAAAATTAATCTAATTTTTTTTATATTAAATCCTTAGACTTTTATCTTTCATTTGATATAATTTTTTTGAAAATCGAACACTTAACCTGCTCACTTAGGGGGCACACTCCTTTCTAGGTTATGTCTATCGAGTAAAGCGACCTGTTGCCGTTGTACATCTTATATTATATATTTTGATATTTTATACTACTATTATATAACAAATAATTTCTAAATATTTTAATTACATAAACTATTCCATTCAACAGGTTATAGCCCCGATACCCAGTATTTAGTTTTTTTGCAGACAGTGCACAGGAAATTCGTTATCATGAAAACCGAATCTATAAAAATTAACAAACTAAATGGCAATGAAAAATGGGAATATAAAAGGTTTAAATGTATGAATGTTACAATTTTTTTATTAACTAAGAATAAAGTATATCACTAATAAAATCGTGATAAAAATATAATCTCAGGAGTTTCAAAGCTACTAGATGGGCGCCACTTGTAATAAATAAAAAATAATAAAAAAAACTAAAAAGATGGGTAATATAGAATAAACGGAAAATAGAAATAATACAAAATATAAGGTATAGATTAGAATTGATTAGGGAATTGTTTGGAATATTAAATTATTTTAATTTATTTAATTTTATTTAATTTATTAAATCTCTTATTAATTATTTAGTAGATATTTAATTTTTATTAATGGTTTATTACGCAATTGTTTGTTGGAGGATGGAAAACATACGTTAAATTGTACATACCTTACGTCCAATGTCATGCAATAATATTTCAAGTAATCCAATGTTGATTTTGGTATTAAATGCACTACGTATACTATTTACACTATATGTCATATAGTCAGTATAATTACTTACAAAAAACGATTCAAATTTAAATACTATGATTTAATTACACAAAATCTATGACTGATCTTACTTGTAAAAAATTCTAAACACTCTATAATTTATTAAAAATATAATTATAATCTGTCCTTATTAATTTTTTTACGTTTGTTGAATAAGTATTTTTTTTTTTTTTTGAGAGAGTATATTTTATTGACAGATCGACAACAAAATTTCTTAAATCTTCTTATAGCCTGGCCAAAACAAGATTCAAAAATATTTATATCTATGTAAAAACTTTATCAAGGCGTATTGTAGTGCCCCAAGTGTTCCGGCGCTAGTGCTTTGAAGAGATGAGGCACAATAATCACCAAGACAAAAATTAAACACTAAAAATATATTCGTAAGTTTCTTTGCGCTGTCCGCCGGCACGATGTTGATTGGAACAAAGATATATATATATAAAGATATAAAGACATATTTAATTATATTTAATAATAGCAGACAATCAAGGCGACATAGCTTGTGTTCCTAATAAAACGCATAAAAAGAAAAAATCCTTAAATTAAATTTACATATTGATCTTCGATTTAATCCATTTCCAATTTTCTAAATGAACCATCCATATTTTCTAAAGTGATATTTGACTTTTTCATACGTTTGCTTTCATTGACTGCTAGTTTATTATGACGTAAGACCCAATCGAAGTTCTTGAGAACTTCATTTTTCCATTCATCTGAAATTTAACGTCAAGTATTTGTAAAATACAATATTGATGTTATATTGGTATTTTTATGATTTCGATAAGAATATCATAAAATAAAAATACATATTAATTTTAATAATAGTTTTAATATTATACCAACCCATTAATTCTTCAGATGTCTTTGGAAAAGTACCTCCGTAATTAATTGGAAGAATTTCAGGATCGATATAATCTTTCAATTTATCAATATTTTCGTGAATATATAACTTAAAAAAAAATTATATTAATTTTCAGAAAATTTATTACGCTGAAACTACTATACTATGAAAGTTAAAAAATTGTATGCAATTAAAAATTGTATGGTATTATTTTGTATAAGAAACTGTTTTCTGTCTTTTATTGTTCGTAACAATTGACTTTTTATATTTCTTTTTGAACAATCTGTATTTTACCGATTATATCAAGGGATTAATAGAACGAAGGTCTAGTCTTATTGGACAATAAATAGTTAAAATAAAACAATAAATAAGACTAACTACTAAATGATAGAACATTTTTTGAAAACTTATTTTGTTATCACATTTTATCACCTACTGTCTTCCTCAATATATTCAGAAAACATTTTTTTTGTTAGAAACATATCTTTAATACTTTTTCTGAATTTCACACTCTTCTAAATACTTAAATAAAAAACTGAAAAGACTCTTCAGTAATTTTTTGTGATTTTTGAGTTAAATATTATTAATATTTTTTAGTTTTTGAATTAATAATATTTTTAATTTTTTTAGTTAGAAACATAACTCTAATACGTTTTTTGAATTTGGTAAAGCGTACACACTCCTAAATATCNTTCGCGAAGGCAATTATTATCTTTTTCTCTAAAATTTTGTATATTAAATGTATAAATCAAATATTAATGAATAATATAAACGGTTGTGTAGTGGTGTATTTACATAGGAGACAACCTGGGACGTCTGCCACAGTTCTCAACGAAAAGGGCTCCCTAAGGGATATCAAAGTCAATTAACTCAATGAAACTATTCTTAAATTGTTTATTATGCAATATTTTGTAGATNGAAAACAACTAGTATTAATTTAGTAAAACATAATGAAGCTCATTATCTTACTGACTTTAATTTCTATATCTGCGCATTTCAAAATTATGAAATTCTTAAAAGCGGTCCGGGCCTTTTCCAAGTATAAAAAATTATTATATACTTTTGTTAAAATATTTCATAAACAGCTATAAACATGAAATTTTTAGTCATTACATTTTTTTGGAACATTAAATTATAAAATTATTTTATGTAAAATATCTATATATTCTGTTTATCTATATTTTCGTCAAATTTAACATAAATTTGCAAATATTTCAATTTTGAAAAATGTACATAATTTTGTGTAATCTACATTTTTTAAGTTAACTGATGGATTTATCAATAAAATTTTAAATGCTTAATTTTTAAAATATATTAATATTAATATCTATAGTTTACATTCTATGTATTAATTTTTATATAGTGCTCTTTTATATGTTATGTGCAAATAACCAAAAAATTATTCTTATTAATCAATTTTCAAAAAAAGCCAAATGACCTGAAATTTATTTTAGTTCATNCTTCAGGGATAAAAATGTTTATTTATAATTTTTTTTAATGGGAACCACTATTTTTGATTTGATAATATGATAGAAAAAAAAAATTTACAAACCATTTTGTTCTTATAATTTTTTTTATCCGAACAACCATTTACATTTTTAATTTAATAGTAAATGGCATTTGAATTTTTAATATAACTTTATTTGTTTATTAGATATAATCATTTAAAGTTTAAAATTTTTGAGTTAATATACAGGTATAATATTNCCTGAAATTTATTTTAGTTCATTTTAAAACACACATAATATATGTGTTATAATATGTTCATATTATGAACAACTCTGAGGGGTATTTATCAGAAAAAAAAAAATAAGAATCAATTTAGAGAAAAAAATTACATTATGGCCATTATAAGCTCTAAGTTACGAAAATTNTTTTTTATGACATTGCTGTCACAGTCACGGATTGTTTATTATCAATTATAACTATCAATATATATACTTTTTGTATTGTCAGTTAATGTATTTATAAACTCACAACAATGTACCTTACTATCATTGATAATAACAATGATGCGTACCTGCTAATATCGATGTCATAAAAAATCAATTAGCTACCTGTATTTGTTATCCCTTGTGTATTATACATGTATATTAACTCAAAAATTTGAAACTTTAAATGTTTATATCTAATAAACAAATAAAGTTATATTAAAAATTCAAATGTCATTTACTATTAAATTAAAAACTCAAACATTTTATTAAATTAAAAATACGTGTTACCATTTAAAAAAACATAGTTGACCCCCTTCCAAGGCATAAGGGATGAACTTAAAAAGTATTACATAGTTAAAAATTCAAGAATAATGTGTAACTAAA
>NW_026099572.1:85237586-85264756 GCF_025091365.1 Daktulosphaira vitifoliae
TGTATGCAATTAAAAATTGTATGGTATTATTTTGTATAAGAAACTGTTTTCTGTCTTTTATTGTTCGTAACAATTGACTTTTTATATTTCTTTTTGAACAATCTGTATTTTACCGATTATATCAAGGGATTAATAGAACGAAGGTCTAGTCTTATTGGACAATAAATAGTTAAAATAAAACAATAAATAAGACTAACTACTAAATGATAGAACATTTTTTGAAAACTTATTTTGTTATCACATTTTATCACCTACTGTCTTCCTCAATATATTCAGAAAACATTTTTTTTGTTAGAAACATATCTTTAATACTTTTTCTGAATTTTACACTCTTCTAAATACTTAAATAAAAAACTGAAAAGACTCTTCAGTAATTTTTTGTGATTTTTGAGTTAAATATTATTAATATTTTTTAGTTTTTGAATTAATAATATTTTTAATTTTTTTAGTTAGAAACATAACTCTAATACGTTTTTTGAATTTGGTAAAGCGTACACACTCCTAAATATCTATACCGCTCATATTTCATATCTCCATCAAAATAGGGCGTAGTATCAAAACCTCATTTTTAAACAATATAAATTACACCCGAAAACAACTAGTATTAATTTAGTAAAACATAATGAAGCTCATTATCTTACTGACTTTAATTTCTATATCTGCGCATTTCAAAATTATGAAATTCTTAAAAGCGGTCCGGGCCTTTTCCAAGTATAAAAAATTATTATATACTTTTGTTAAAATATTTCATAAACAGCTATAAACATGAAATTTTTAGTCATTACATTTTTTTGGAACATTAAATTATAAAATTATTTTATGTAAAATATCTATATATTCTGTTTATCTATATTTTCGTCAAATTTAACATAAATTTGCAAATATTTCAATTTTGAAAAATGTACATAATTTTGTGTAATCTACATTTTTTAAGTTAACTGATGGATTTATCAATAAAATTTTAAATGCTTAATTTTTAAAATATATTAATATTAATATCTATAGTTTACATTCTATGTATTAATTTTTATATAGTGCTCTTTTATATGTTATGTGCAAATAACCAAAAAATTATTCTTATTAATCAATTTTCAAAAAAAGCCAAATGACCTGAAATTTATTTTAGTTCATTTTAAAACACACATAATATATGTGTTATAATATGTTCATATTATGAACAACTCTGAGGGGTATTTATCAGAAAAAAAAAAATAAGAATCAATTTAGAGAAAAAAATTACATTATGGCCATTATAAGCTCTAAGTTACGAAAATTTTTTTAGCATTAGTAATGTTAATTAACATATAATGCTGATTAGAATAAAATAATTTTTCAGCCTAGTCAAGCAGAAATATACTTTATATACTTACTCTTTGAGAAATTATTTTATTGAATTTAGTCCGTAAAATATTGATATATTTGCCTATAAAATTTGGAGCATTGAGAATATGAAATTCATGAGTTCTTAGCGGAAATGCATTCTATAAAATAGTAATTTATTTTTAAGTTTTTGAATATTTGATTGATACAATACAAAGTACCACATTATTTTATAAACCTATATCAATTACGTATATTTAATAACTTCATTCATAGATCTTTGAAATTATACTATGATAAACTGCAAGAAAATAACCACAAAATTTCTATTTATCAGTGAAATAAAATAATGTGACACATAATTGTATAATTCTTATGACTTTATTTATTAAGGAATTCAGTGAAGAACAGATATTACCAGCAACTGCTGTACATTTTAATATTAATTAAATAAGAAAGTATTATAAATTATTCTTTCTTATTACTTTTAAACGAACTTAAAATTTTAATATTCAATAATTGTTTCAAAAATGTTTTTATTATTTTAAAATTTAGAAATACCTATTTTTTAGCTCTTTTTTTACAAACAATTTTGTTGGATCGATANATAGTTAATAATTCAAGAATAATGTGTAACTAAAGATAACAAAAAAAAAAAAATTGTATAAATTATTATTACTTTGTAAGTAATTGAGTGGGTTATGATAAAAAAATCACTCTGTATATGTCAATTTATCAATTGTTAAATATGCTATCTCAATATAATAATCATGTAATGTATAATTAAATACAATAAATTAAAAAGATCACTAAAAGCGCTGACAACAATATCCCGGGGGTACTATCATTTCAGACTAGGGAGACAGTGATGAGAGTTCGCTTTCACCGAATTCAAATAAGAAAACAATTGTTAGTCACAACCCGTGTTGTTATTGGCTATCATTTTATGCATCTTGATTACAAACATTCGAAAAGAATTTGTTTTAATTTTCTATTTTTGTGACGGAGTACGAATCGAATACTTATTATATACATACTAACCAGACAAAAGTTTATTGCACCTCAATTAGAGATACTGCGTTTATTATTTTTACATCTATTTGTCTTTGTCGTTCTAAACCCTCGAACCATACGACACCGATAGAACCACAACATCAGGTTCTCACCATATACAGCCCAATCCTCAAATTCATTATTTTTATTTTATTAATTTTTGTTATTTGAATTATAACAATACTATGAAAACTAAAAAACTGTATGCAATTAAAAATTGTATGGTATTATTTTGTATAAGAAACTGTTTTCTGTCTTTTATTGTTCGTAACAATTGACTTTTTATATTTCTTTTTGAACAATCTGTATTTTACCGATTATATCAAGGGATTAATAGAACGAAGGTCTAGTCTTATTGGACAATAAATAGTTAAAATAAAACAATAAATAAGACTAACTACTAAATGATTGAACATTTTTTGAAAACTTATTTTGTTATCACATTTTATCACCTACTGTCTTCCTCAATATATTCAGAAAACTTTTTTTTGTTAGAAACATATCTTTAATACTTTTTCTGAATTTCACACTCTTTTAAATACTTAAATAAAAAACTGAAAAGACTCTTCAGTAATTTTTTGTGATTTTTGAGTTAAATATTATTAATATTTTTTAGTTTTTGAATTAATAATATTTTTAATTTTTTTAGTTAGAAACATAACTCTAATACGTTTTTTGAATTTGGTAAAGCGTACACACTCCTAAATATCTATACCGCTCATATTTCATATCTCCATCAAAATAGGGCGTAGTATCAAAACCTCATTTTTAAACAATATAAATTACACCCAAAAACAACTAGTATTAATTTAGTAAAACATAATGAAGCTCATTATCTTACTGACTTTAATTTCTATATCTGCGCATTTCAAAATTATGAAATTCTTAAAAGCGGTCCGGGCCTTTTCCAAGTATAAAAAATTATTATATACTTTTGTTAAAATATTTCATAAACAGCTATAAACATGAAATTTTTAGTCATTACATTTTTTTGGAACATTAAATTATAAAATTATTTTATGTAAAATATCTATATATTCTGTTTATCTATATTTTCGTCAAATTTAACATAAATTTGCAAATATTTCAATTTTGAAAAATGTACATAATTTTGTGTAATCTACATTTTTTAAGTTAACTGATGGATTTATCAATAAAATTTTAAATGCTTAATTTTTAAAATATATTAATATTAATATCTATAGTTTACATTCTATGTATTAATTTTTATATAGTGCTCTTTTATATGTTATGTGCAAATAACCAAAAAATTATTCTTATTAATCAATTTTCAAAAAAAGCCAAATGACCTGAAATTTATTTTAGTTCATTTTAAAACACACATAATATATGTGTTATAATATGTTCATATTATGAACAACTCTGAGGGGTATTTATCAGAAAAAAAAAAATAAGAATCAATTTAGAGAAAAAAATTACATTATGGCCATTATAAGCTCTAAGTTACGAAAATTTTTTTAGCATTAGTAATGTTAATTAACATATAATGCTGATTAGAATAAAATAATTTTTCAGCCTAGTCAAGCAGAAATATACTTTATATACTTACTCTTTGAGAAATTATTTTATTGAATTTAGTCCGTAAAATATTGATATATTTGCCTATAAAATTTGGAGCATTGAGAATATGAAATTCATGAGTTCTTAGCGGAAATGCATTCTATAAAATAGTAATTTATTTTTAAGTTTTTGAATATTTGATTGATACAATACAAAGTACCACATTATTTTATAAACCTATATCAATTACGTATATTTAATAACTTCATTCATAGATCTTTGAAATTATACTATGATAAACTGCAAGAAAATAACCACAAAATTTCTATTTATCAGTGAAATAAAATAATGTGACACATAATTGTATAATTCTTATGACTTTATTTATTAAGGAATTCAGTGAAGAACAGATATTACCAGCAACTGCTGTACATTTTAATATTAATTAAATAAGAAAGTATTATAAATTATTCTTTCTTATTACTTTTAAACGAACTTAAAATTTTAATATTCAATAATTGTTTCAAAAATGTTTTTATTATTTTAAAATTTAGAAATACCTATTTTTTAGCTCTTTTTTTACAAACAATTTTGTTGGATCGATAAGTTATTTAAAACAAATATAGTCATTGAGTCAGAAAAATTATAATTCATTGAATGAGTGTGAAACACAATTGGGGTATAGATATATCATCAGTTCATTCTATTTGAAATTATATAATATCAGTGAATAATTAAAAACTTTTGCATTTTGTATTATATTAATTGTAAAATTTAAAGGTTAAATCATTTTTTTAGAAAATTTTATATTTGTTTTTTAACTCATAATATATTTGAATTGCATGTGTTAAAACTTTCATAGATTGTTTTGTTGCTTGAAGTGCTTGAGGATATATCCATGTTTACAGTTGAGTTCTGAAGATGGACTCTGCAATGAGTCCGAAACGTCAGAACTCAACTGTAAACATGGATATATCCTCAAGCACTTCAAGCAATATTTGAATTGATTAATAATCGATTTTTTTGGATCATTTTACGATCATGAATACGCATGGTTTACTAAAAATAACTAACTTTATCATCTCATTACTCAAAAGCTATGTGACCAAATTTATTTCAAATTTACATCGTACTTACATATAGGCAATTAGGATGGTGGTGAAATTATATACTGCAAAATGTATAAAATTTAAATCAAAATTTAAATGTTAAGAAAATCCGAAATTCATAAACTTAAAAATAAATTAAAAATATTATTTAATACGAGATTAAAAGTGCTAGTTCCACAGTGTTAGCTTATTTTAATGTGAAGTTATGGGCTATAGAACATGAGGTATTTTTTCATGTTTTTAATTATAATAATTGCTCTATCTGGTAAAAAAAGTAATAAGAAAATAAATTAATTTTGTTGTCAATAACCTTCAAGAAGTTTATGATAAAAATTTTAAATATTTCTGAACTATTGCGGTACACACATTATTTGATTTCACATGGAATAATTAATTTTAATAACTAATTTTAAGTGAATCGTTGCATATTTTGATTTTATTTTTATGCTTTTCACAAAAACTTGGTTAAATAACTCATTTTATCCTAGTGGACTTGGACTCACAAATTATAATGTTTTTCGTTGTGACCGTTCATTTTCAAGCAGTTGATGTTTTTGTGGTAGTGGCATACTAATTACAGTATATAAAGATATTCCATCTTTTTTAAATTATATTCCCAATAATACTACTGAAAAATTTTTTATCTCTTTTTAATTAAATTCTCGTTATTTCGTTATGAGTTCTGTCTATCTTCCTGTTTCTAATGATTTAAGTTCCTTAATCAGGCTCGCATTTAGGGGGGGGGGGCATTTGCAACAGGTGGCAAAAATCTTAATAGGTATATAATTTTTAAAAATTAATTATTTTTATTTAATTTTAAATTTTTTCAAACAGAACAATTTATTTTTAAGAAACAAAAATATCTATTTCTAAAAAAAATATTACTTTATTATTTTCCAACTTAAAACGTGTACAAAGATATAAATATAAAAGAAGATATATCAAAGCTGTATAACAACGTAGACTGCAGTTAGTATTTAGATAATAGCATTGATTATACATTGTAATATTTATAATCATTATATTATATTATTAATTAATGTATTAAAATGAGTGACAGCAGAAAACGTTTAAGTTGAAGTGCTTATAAAAAAGTTGCTACATTAAAATTAGACAAAAAACAAAAAGTCATTTCTCAAACCGCAAAATTAACTTCATTTTTTGGCAATCAACGTCCATCAATCTCCAATTTGCCAATTGAAATAGTGACTACAGCTAAACAGATTTTAAATGAGTCGAGTGATATAAAGTAATTTAAAAATCATAAGTTAACTTTTGTACGTTATTTCAGTTTTATATAAATGAAAAATTTTATATTTTGTTTAGTGAGTCTAATTTACAGAGTCCTCTAGAAGCCCTAGCAAATGAAAATCAAATAATTGAAATTTCAGAAAAGCAATTAATAAATACGTCTTCTATTACACCAAGGTAAGTCGTACAAATCAAAAAGAATGCTTTAAGCATATGTTATCTCTTCTGCGTTAATTCAGTTTTTTATAAATAAACAATTTTATAATTTGTTTAGTGAGCCTCCTCTACATAGTACTTTTGAAACCATGGCAAATGAAAACCAATTAATTGAATATTCGGAAAAACAATTATTAAATACGTCTTCTATTATCCCAAGGTAAGGCGTTCAAATCAAATAGAATACTTTAAGCTCAATCTCAGTAGTCTAAAATATGTATAACATTTCACATTCACATTTATTTTTTTCTCTCATCTAAATATATTATTTTTGATGTATTAATAAAAAATTATTATATAACAAATTCAGTATATGAATATTAATATGACCCAAAATTTATCGATGTTTCATTTTTCAACAGCATCTTGGCTTAAGGACTTTCTCGTGCTTATTTATTAAGGGGCAAAATATAGGCAATTTTTGGCTTATTTTTATTAAACTATTGGAAACTATTGGCCACTTGGCGAGGCGTGAGAGTTCTTCCCGTAAAGCATGTTTTTAGGCTAAAAAACAAGTCGCGAGCAGACCCCTTAATATCTTTAGTTAGTTAAAAAAATAAGTTCCTTAAATTTTTTTTGAAGAAAAATATTTGTTAGTGCTTGCTAGTCGTAAATTTGTGTAACTCGGTAGTGGAGATAAAATGCCTAAAAATTTCGGAAAAAAATGGAAAATTATCGAACAAAAAATAGTTTTTTTATGAAGTCTCGAAAAAAATGTAGCAACTCGAACTTTTTTAATAATTCATTAAAAAAAAAATACATTTTTTAGGTCTAATGTAATAAGCAGGAAGTTTTATTTCCGTATAAATCTTACATTTTGTTTGAATAATTTGTGAAATACATTTAAAATAAATCGATTTTTTTTAAATTGATGAGATCATAAAGATTCAATAAATAATGTTACAATATAATAATGAGATTCCAAATAGAATAAAATCATTTTTGACATTACCATCAAGTTAGATATACAACTATGGTGTTGTTTATCTTTCTTGATGATTATAACAAAATGAAAAAAAGATACATTTTGTCATGTTTTCTAGTAGTTTTAGTAAAAAAAAAGTATTAACCCAGATGAGTGAGGACTAAATCCAAAATAATTTTAACTTAACTAAGTCCTTATTTCAAAAAATATTTTAAGAATTATAACAAATTTTAAAATTACAAAAAAATCATTATAAAATCAATACATTCCTCGCTCCGTTTGGAATATAAAATAAAAATAACTTAAAGGTAGGTAGTTCATAGTTGTACTAACACGTTCGCTGAGAAACTATTTTATATACACATACACATAGGTAGTCCTGGTAGGCCCGGGCCCAATAAAAATATATTAGCTACGCGTCTGGTGCTGACCAGAATAATGTCTTTTTTTCTATGACGCCGATTGGCGACATCCAATAATGTTTTAATAAGACGCTGTTTGACGCCGTTCGACGTCATGTTAAAAATTTTTAATTTAAATACTTTTTACTCTCTAAAATTTTAATTTTAAATTGATGTTTTGTACAACTTGACAACATTTAATTAAAAAAAAAAAACTTTCATAAAACTATTACTTATAAATAATTAAGTTTACATTTGTTTCTAAATAATACATCATCGAAATTTAGAATGATAATTTTTGAAGCATGATTGTTGACAAAGACTATTTATTAAGTTTTCATTTTCATTTTGTTTTAGTTCTGATCCAGCTCTTTGGTCTAATAATGAAGATTGAATTAATTATGTATGCTTTCATAGTTTTACTCAAGATTTATCAATAATTAATTTTTCTAAATCTAAGAGAAGTTTTCTTGGAACGGTAAAAGGAATAAAAAAAACGATCAACAGGTCTTGTAAAATTAATTATTTTCAAGGAACTTTAAAAAATGGAGAGAAATTTCGCAGAGAATTTTTAGCGTATTCTGAGACAAAAGGAATTCTCTTTTGCTATCCATGTCTTTTATTTTCCTGTAAATCTCCATTTGGTTCGACTGGATTTTCTCTCTGGAAAAAAGCAGATGAAAAAATACAAGAACATTTAAATTCATAAACTCATCGGTCTAATATTTTGAAAATGAAACTACGCGGGGTGACTCTTAATCGCATTGATAGTGGATTTGCTAATCAGGTGGAGAGAGAACGACTTTATTGGATTAAATTTTGAAAAGAGTTTAGTAGTAGTAAAAAAGTTAGCATCAAGAGGATTAGCACTTCGAGGGGATACATCAAAATTAGGTTTCAAAAACAATGGCAACTTTTTAATGGCTATTGAGTTATTATCTGAATTTGACCCTTTTATGGCTGAACATCTCAAACAGTATAGAAATCCTGGCAGAGGTTTTACATCTTATTTATCTTGTAATATATATATGAAGAGACAATAAAAAATTATGGCTGAAAATGTTTTGTCAACAATTATTCAAGAAATAAATGATGCTCATTATTTTTTAATTAGTGTTGATTCAACTCCTGATATATGACACATCGATCAATTATCATTATGTATTTGTTATGTTAATAGTGATGGAAGTTCTGTTGAGCGTTTTATTTGTTTTCTAGATCATGTTGGACATAAAGCTGAAAATATAGCAGAAGCTGTATTTAAAATATTGAAAACTTATAAACTGAATATTGCAAAACTTAGAAGTCAATCATATGATAATGCCAGTAATATGGCA
Source organism: Daktulosphaira vitifoliae (assembly GCF_025091365.1). Classification (NCBI taxonomy): domain Eukaryota; kingdom Metazoa; phylum Arthropoda; class Insecta; order Hemiptera; family Phylloxeridae; genus Daktulosphaira; species Daktulosphaira vitifoliae. The sequence goes on from NW_026099572.1 coordinate 85,246,720, forward strand.
GGTGCATATTCTGGACTTCAAACAAGAATAAAAACAGTAAATCCTATGGCAAAATTTGTTCCATGTGCAGCACGCTCTTTGAACTTAGTCGTTATGAACTTTGTGAGCTGTTGTATTGAAGCAGTCAAATTTTTTAATTTACTTCAAATTATATATAATTTCTTTTCTGCTTCAACACACCAGTGGGAAATTCTTAATGCTACTGTGAAATCTCTTTCAGATACCAAGTGGTTAGCTAGGAAAGATTGGAGATTAAAAATGAAAATTGGAGTACAATTATGATTGCCTTAAATATAATTGAATTCGATACATATGAAAAGCCTAATACTCAGTTTGAGACTAAAGGCATAAAAGAAAAACTAGATAATTTAGAAATAGGATTTTTATCAATATTTTGGGGTAATATTTTACAGAGGTTTAATGCTGTTAGTAAAAAGCTGCAGTGTGTGAATGTTGATTTAGGTGTTGTGGTAGAACTTTATAACTCATTAATTACTTATGTAACAGATTTTAGATTTGACAAGGCTTACGAACACTTAAAATCTCAAGCAATTGAAAATATTAATGTAAAACACTTCAAAAATGATCAAAAACGTTTAAAAAAGAGAAAAACATGCCTTGATGAAGGATCAGCTGAAGATGTTACCTTCACAAAATCAGAATCTTTTAAAGTTGACACTTATTTTGTCATGTTAGACAAAATTAAAGCTGAACTTGAAAAAAGAAAAGAATCATACGATCTTCTTCTTGATAACTATAATTTTTTTTTTGGAGTTAACAAATATTTCCGTATCTGAAATATTTAAAAATGCTACGAAACTTCAAAAAGAATTTGAAATTGATTTAGAACTTTCAATTTAGAACCTAACTGTATTATCATTACACATAGCTCCCTTTTAGATTTAGTGCTTAGTAAAGCTTCTAATATAACAGTTAGCTTAGCTCCTGAGCCTTGTGTTCCTATTACCCTGCTCCCTGTATTTTTTTTCCAGTTCTCCTTTTTAATTATAATAAATCTATAAGTCCAGACGGTATTCCTATTAATTTTTTATTTAACCTGTGACATTCGTTATTTTAACCACTTTGAATGTTTTTCTGAAAATGTCTTGATGAAGGTTGTTTTTCATCTATTTTCAACATTTCTTCTATATCTCCTCTTTTAAAATCCGGTGATCCAATTCTAGTTGTGCATTATCGCCCTTATTCTAACCCTTCTCATTTATTAAAACTTTTTGAGTTCCTAGACTTCCAATAAATTAAATCCAGCACCAATAACTTTCCTATCGTTAAACTACATGGTTTTCAAACAAAATATCAAAATTTATTGGAAATATTTAATACCTTATGTTCTCTTACTATTACAACAATATTATTTTAATATTATTAAAGGATTAATCGGATTATTTTATAACAATATTAAGTTTATAATATTTTTTAGAATTTTTTTCTAGGTAAAATCTATATATTCTTAGTATTGCTTAGAAGCTATACTATGCTTCTAGTATAAAATGAATATATTATTTATAATTGATTGATTTTTAATTTTAACTTTTACTTACATTCAAGCAAAGAGACATTTCATTCATATGTGGTAGACATTCTAATAAGAGACTTAATCTATGGTACTTCATATCTAAAATATATATATCCTTTTTGAAAATATCTAGTTTAGACATTCTTATATCTATACTCATCAATAAAACTTTCATTGTGACGACAATATCACAATCATAAATTTCTGATTTAAAGTGATCTATAATGACTCTATTTCCTTCTTTTGTAATCATTGGTAATGGAGTTATTACTCTGTTAAAATTTAAAAAAATGTATAAATAACATACACAATAATATTTTAAATGAAATAAATTTTATTCCTATTTTAAACTTATTGAAATTATTTAACTTGAAATAAATAGTAATAAAAAGTTATTAACTATAAAATAATTATTTAAGATTAAATTTATAATGAGTTAATGAGTTTCAATTATAGTTTCATGTGTATTTGATTTTTGTATATTTCTATCATAACTATATTAACATACATAATTGGTGATAGACCACTAATTGATATAACCAAGAATAAATAATTTCTTCCAAAAGAAATTGTATTTCAATATTTATAAAGATATTTACCTATATTTACTGAGTTTAATAATTGCACTATTTTCAAGGTCATTTTCGATGAAATACTTTGTAAAAAGAGCACGCAAAGTATAATGATTGTCTAACATCTCTTTGGTTCTTTCTAAACTGTTTTTGCAACCAATCAAAAATGATTTTACTTTTTTTTTTTCATCTAAAATTTAAAATTTAAAATTTTTAAAATTTCAATTTTGAAATTTCTAAAAATTTTCAAATTATGCAAACAAAGCCTAATTTTCTAATTTCATTTGTTCATAAAATGGTAAAAAAGGTTACTTTGAAATAAAAATTAATTATTCTATTAACAACCTTGTTACTTATATTTTAGAGTAATTACTTGAAAGATTTTCTTAGTTACACCAAAAAACTGTTTGTATTTTGCATATTATAATCATTGACTGATATAACTTTATTTTTTTGAAAAAAATTGAGTTTTTTAAATATGTTTAAAGTTTCAAAACAAAAAGTAGAAAAATATATATATTTCCATATAAAATGCAAATAACTTTTGTTTAGACAAAAAAGTGAAAGTAAAATGTATCGGGAAGGTAATTAAAAATATATATATACATTTATAAATCAATTTTGCAAGGTTATCAGTATATAGCATTATAAAAAAAAACAATTAAATTTTCTTAGTGTAGTTGATTTTAAAATTATATTTGTCTATCAAAAAAATAATAATTTAGTTAAAAAAAAACCTAGCACATTGGAGTCGCGGCTCAGTGAGGACGTGGCTTAAATTATCCTTTTTATATAACATCGTGTGTGGTATACGGTTGTCAAGTCTATTATACTTCAGCCTTTCACAGTCGTGTTACGAGATTTGACCCCATAAAATAATAAATAAATAATTTTACTATGTGATTTTTTTTTTCTGTTTGTCATTAATTTATCTCAGCTCTGACTTGATGAATTTTTTTTAACGATACATCAAATGATCACAACTAGTATCTAGTTAAAGATATAACTCTCAAAAATTGTAAAAATTCCCCTTTATCAAATAAAAAGTAGCTTAACCAACTTTCTCCGAATATAAAATTAAAATTTTTCATTTCTAATGTTTTAATAGTATAAATTATAATTTTTTTTTTTATAATTATCAAATTAGATATGACAAGTTTCAACTAAATATAACAAGTTAAATAATCTTACTTTGTTGTTAAATAATTTTTTAACTCTATTTGTGTGTTTTACTAACAGTCTATAATATTTTATATTTTTTGGTAACATGTTACTGTATAAATCATTTCTAAAAAACCCAGTACAGTGGGGTCACGGCACAGTGGGGTCGTAGCATAGTTGGGTCCAGTATAGATTATATCTGACAGTGATTAAAATCACTATCATAAAAAACGCTTCGATGCAAATCTGTAGATAGTGTTTAATTTTAGAAAAATTGATTGATTATTCAAAAGCTACATAATTTTCTATATCTTTATTTATATCCTGATTAGTAGTTCTTATATTCAAAAGTATAATATATGAATAAAAATATACTATAGCAATTAAATATAGTATGAAATAGATAATTAATAATTTTGTATTTTTATAAAAAATTATATAATAGTATATTTTGTTACTTCTATGTATAAAAATTAAATGGCTTGATGCAATACTTAATTTAAAATTTTTTTTTTTTACTTATGAATAAATACACAGGAACTTTTATTGAAATCAATAATATATTTTTCTCAATAAACTTTTCGCGCTGTTTTCAAATCTTCAATATGACTTTTTCTATCAAAATGCCATTTTTTTGGCCCTTTAAAGTTTATTTTGTTAAAGTTTATAGTAAAAAGAAGTTGAATTCATTACCATAACATTTAGCTTAAGTTGTTTGAAATTGATATCATAAAATAGAAAATGCTATGAGAATTGAAAAATAGTATTGTGGAAATTAATATGCAGTCAGAATAATTTTGTAACTACTATTTACAATAAATGTATGAGAAAATTTCTATAATTCGTTAATATCACTATATATTTTTCATTTTTATCATAATAAATAATTTTAATAGAAATCATAGTAATCTTTTCTAGGTAATCTTTGATGTTTAAAATGATTCTACAATTGCAACACTCAGAATTAATTAATTTTAACAATTTACATTAACTAAAATCTCCTATTTCCTTATTTACATCTTGATTACAAGTTTTATGATTTATAAGTGTAATATATGAATAAATATATATAATATATAAATATATAAAGGGAAATGGTTTTATTTAAAAATAAAAATTATGTCTTATGAAAGAGGAATATAAATATTATTTCACATAAAAAAACTGTATGGATCCATATATTTTTTTAAAAGTTATAGTATTATTAAATTAAAAGTATAAAAAAGATTTTTTTATTAATTATATTTAATACGGTAGCTATTTTAACCATGAAAACAAAATATAGTCCGAATTTTTTTTTCCACAATAAAGTATGTTACATAAACTGTAATTTAAGATATATATAAAAGTGTCAGTATTTCCGGAACACTTTCAAAAATTAAGATGAAAAAGTTCATTTTTCTATATGCACTTTTATGTTTTGAACTCCCCCTCTTCAATTGGTCCGATAAAAAAAAAAGTATGTCGTATAAAAGAAGAATATAAATAATATTTATATTAAAAAAATTGTATTAATCCATACATTTTTCAAAAAGTTATATAAATTTAAAGTTAAAATATAAAATCGAGAATTTTCATACAAAAATAGCATTTAGTAGCCATTTTCACCATGACGACAAAATAAAGTCTGAATTTTTTTTTTCCATTATAAATTATATTACATAAGCTTTAATTTAAGGTATATATAAAAGTGTCAGTATTTCTGGAACACTTTCAAAATTTAAGTTGAAAAAGTTAATTTTTTGCAAAAGTTTGTGATTTTGAATGCCCATCTGTAGGCATGTAAAGGGTCAGATTTATTAAAAAAATATATCCAATGATAGGTAAAGATATCATGCATCTATAATAAAAAATTATAATTATTGGGTCATTTTTAAAAAAGTTATGGCAGTTTTAATAAGAAAAAATTGAAAAAATTAGCGATTTTTAAATTTGTAAATTATTTGGAGATATACCCCATTTACGGGAAATGAGAGGATTTTTTTCAATAAGGGTAATGTCTTTGACTAGATACGATTTGTGATCTTTTGACGTATTGTTTAAAGAAATCGGTTCGATGAAAGCTGATAAAAAGTGGTAATAGATACAAAAAAAAAACAAAGAATAGTAAAATTAATACTTTCTCAGTTTCACGTCAAAGCTAAAATCAATAAATGATGTACGTTACCATCTAGATTTGGCATGTGAGGCTGTTTTCGTACCCATTCTAGTAACAATTCAACATCTTTGTCAATTTTATCTTCTGTAGTATTTATTTCGGCATAAATTTCTGCCACTTGTTTTGTTGTCGGCAGTGTTAAATATTGTCCATTTTTTGAATCCATTTTTAGAAAATGGTTTTAAAGTACTTTTTTTTATATTAAAAATGAAGATTATATTATAAAGTTGGATATTTCTTAAAACCAATTATATTATTATATCTTATAAAAAAAGATATGTATATAACAAACGATACGTTGCAGTTTCAAAACAAAACTAATCGAATAATAGTTATAAAAATTTCAGAAGGTTATTTTACTTAAATAAATACTCTAACTGGTATCTATTTAATCATAAAACGCTATTTTAATTTTAATATTAACATAAATAACAAAATATCATTCATTTTAATTACTTATTATTCATTATTATTTATTTTTAAATTAGCAATATTATGTGAAAATTGTTATGGTTAGTATACAACAATTGATAATATATTATTATTTGAAGTCTTACAACATTTGTTGAATAATAAATTTTAATGTATGCTTTCAATGTAACAATGTAATTAATTTTTAGAAAATGTTAAAAATACAATGGTAAACAGTATAGAGTGATCGCTAACTATGTCCCACGTAATATCTTTAAAAATTGGCACGGTTCCTTTGTTTTGCAATACACGAAGACCCGCGACCTGTGTCCTTTTATTAATCGTAGCCCATCTACGAATATATGGAAGTTTTTCTGACTAACACCGAGTAAGATACGCCACTGTACAAAGTTCAGTAAGTGCTGCACGTCCGTGACTTCTTGACACGGCCCTATACGCATCACCCAATTGACGCCATTGAAGCAATATTGCCGACTGAATAAGCTTTTCATCGTTTTTTTATTTCTGTGCAACATTAATAATTATTAATTTCTGATCATAATTATATAAATGTTCTGTGCAATACACAGATCAACGCCAATACTTAAACAAAGAAACTCATTTTGGCATCGAATGTACAAAGAGGCAATAGAAATCGAAAAATGTCCAGAGAATTTCAACAGAGAAGACGGATGGAAAATAAGCAAAACTTGGTTACCCATCATACACCAGACAAAAAGAAAATCAACTAACAACACTGAAAACAGTTCAATACAAGAAAAAGTTACTATTAACGTAATGGAAAACTGTCGGTGCAGAAAAGGAAGACCAAAATGCCAAGAATTTCAAATAAAAACAACAACAATAATCAAAAACAAAGTTGTCAACAAAAACATCAGCAAAAACAAGATACCGTAAACAACATGAGTCATAAACAGATATGATAAACAACCGATACGGTAAACAACTGATATGATAAACAACCAACGTATAAAAACAGACTGATAACAAGATAAGCCGCGAGTATAGTTTCAGCCACCGAGCAGTAACTATCGCTCCAAAGATGGACTCTGCAATGAGTCCGAAACGTCAGCAATCAATTGCAAACATGGATAAATCCTCATGCTTTTCAAATAGGACATATCATTTGACACGGCCACGGCGTTGTCACACGTTTGACACCCCGCGGTCTTGTCAGCTCCTTCTCAGCCTACGCTCCACTGTAAACCAGACCGTTACACACACGCGTTATTGTCGTGGTGTAAAGTCCAATAAACGCCTAGCGTCGAATACCCGCCGCGATAATACGTCGAGTCAGTCATCTTTGTGACACCTATATCGTTGCTTTGTTTTACCATCCGCAAGGACCGTGCATTTTCACTGCAATTACGAACATTTTACAGAACTATATATTTGTTTTTTTTTTTGGTCTTCAACCTGTGCCTGTGCTTATAATCGTGTACTAGAGATTGTCAATATACGCCTTGTCGCCTTCTAAACCCGAGAATTATAAGTGGTGTATTTATTTATTTCTTTCTATTAATATATCTCACGCGAGTTGGTGCAAAATCCCCAACACATTGATATATAGTAGAGATTCTAATAAGCGACTTAATATAAAATAATATTATACATTAAATATACATTATACATTATGGAATATTATTTCATATCCATAAACATATGTCTAATTTATTTTTTTTTAAATCTATATTCATTAACGAAACTTTCATCGAGTCGCCAGTGTCAGAAGATCATTTTACTTTAATAAATAATGTAAATGGTAACTACAGAATAATAAAATTATTTTACTATAAAATTAACCTAAATAATACAAAATTATTATAGATCTTGCCTTCAAAGTAACAATATAATTAATATTTAGAAAATGTTTAAAATACAATAGTACCCAATATACTCATAATAATGATATTTCTTAAAAGATCTAAAATTATATAATTTCTTTTTAAATCACATAATAAATTAATAAATATCCCTTAAATTTAATCCTTCATTATTTAATTGTTGACATACATATTTAACATAATTAGTTTTAAAGAAATATTTTGATATCCCAAAAATTTGGCTGGTCAAGTAAAAAGCGATACAATTTATTAGTTTAAGTAATTTTACAATTAATATAATATTTTAGGGTGTTCCTCGTTAGGCGATTTAGTAATACATATGCTTATTCATTATTATTAACGATTATATTTATGAAACATGAACCAATTTAATTAAAAGTCAACAAGTTTTAGATAACGTTTTTTTTTAATTTAAATTTTTTAAATTTTGCAGTTTTTTAATAGCAAAATTTGAAGGTCAAAAAATTTTTTAATTAAATTTTTTTTTCTTTTCAGAAACTTTTAGTTTATTTTGAATTTTCATATTTGAATCGGTTTATAATTTTTTTTTGTATCGTTTTACGGTCTTGAACACGCGTGGTTTGTTGAAAATAGCCAACTTTATCATCTCATTACACAAAAGTGATTAAACGAATTTTTTCAAATTTACATAGTACTTACCTTTAAGCAATTAAAATGCGTGGTGAAACTTTTATGATGGAGAAATAATTTTAACGCTACTTATAGAATTTACAAAATTTAAATTTGCGTATTAAGGAAAATCCACAAACTACGTAATATTCAACACTCAATTTTTATTTCTTGCAAAATTTAAAAAATTTAAATCAAAATTTCGATGTTCAAAAAAATTCAAAATTCATAAACTTAATAATGAAATTGTAGTACTATTTAATATGAGTAAAACAGTACTAGTTCCACAGTGATAGATTATTTAGATGTGAAGTTATAGTGTCTAGAACATAGGCTGTATTTTCATGTTTTTAATTATAAAAAATGCGCTATCTGGTAAAAAAACAATAAAAAAAAATATATTATTTTTGTTGTCCATGACCTTTAAGTAGTCTATGATATAAATTTCATAAATTTCTGAACTATACCAGCACACACATTAGGTGATTTCACATGCAATGACCCCAATGTTGAGAACTGAGAAAAATTAATGACAGACACAATAAAAAACATTATACAATTATTTTAATATGAATAAAGAATTACTTCTCACGATAGTAAACTACAGTGATAGTCATTGAAGTTATGCAATCTAAAGGAGATATAAATGAAACGGATTTTGAATTTTATTCTACCTCAAGAAGAATTAAGAAAAAAATGCAAAAAAAGCGATTTGACGAAGGGTTTGAACCTCGTACTCCAAACGTGAAAGACTAAAATGTAAATTACTCGGCAACCGTGTAAGCTAGTTTAAAAATTTATTTTTCTTAACTCAGCATGCAAAATATTTAAAATAAATATACATTTATATTCAATGTAAGTTAGATTCATGTTACTTTTATAAAAAATTGGTGGACTCATTATTATTGCAAAACCTTGAAGGTTATTTTAATATAAAAATGTTATAGATATACAAAATTCAGATGAAGACAATCTAATGAATTGAAGACAATTGTAAATAAATCTTTAGAAACTGATATTTGCGGTTTGGGATTTTTAATATATTAGAAGTTACAAATAGACCTGTATTATTGGTAATATAAAAATATATTCTAACTATAATAAAACATTTTTTTAGGGTCTTAAGTTTTACAAAACAATAATAATCTATAGTTGCACTGATAAAATTAAATAAAATTTAACTGAATAATTAATTGCATCAAGTGTGTTTTTACTGACCCTGACTTACCTCAAATAATTAAATTGCGTTAATTAAAATTGATACTAATTAGAGAAAACGGTTGTTTACTTATTATAGATTTAGGAATAAGTATATATTATACATTATATAACTAGATACCAATAACATCCAAGGATGTGTCATTGAAAGAAATCGCTTTGGTGAGAGCTGAGAAAAAGTAGTGAGAGACAAACAAAAATAAACACATAATAGTAAAATTAGTTCGCATCGAAGCTAAAAATTTATTAATCAGTGACATCTATTGCATTGAATGAAATTTTACGTTAATCTTGTATAACACACATAGAGGGCGTTAGTAAAATTCATTATACTTTAAAAATTGTAATAATCAAAAAAGAATCATTATACTTCTAGTTACATTAAAATTTTTATTTCTATTCAAATATACTAATAATACATTAATATTAAGTAGGAATCGCATATATAATATTTGTTTGTATTGCTTTCAATCAATTCAACTGTGTAGAAATGTATAAGTATATAGGTTGATCTGTTTATAATATTCTATTAATTTACTCACAAATAATAAAAAAACCTAATTCTTTTAGTTACAAGTATTTATTGACTAATTAGTTTATTAGCTTCGATGAGAAGCTGAGAAGGTATTAATTTTACTATAATGTGTTTTTTTTATATATATTTTTTTTTTTGTGCCTGTTACCACTCAGCTCTCACTGACCCGATTTCTTTAAACGATATGTCAAAAGATTACAAATTGTATCTAGTCAAAAACATTACCCTGAAAATTTGAAAAAATTACCCTCATTCCTCGTAAATGTGGTAAATTTACAAATTATTTACAAATTTAAAAATCGCTAATTTTCGACATTTTTTCAATTTTTTTTACTTAAAACTGCCATAACTTTTTTAAAAATGTATGGATCAAAAATTTTTTTTTTAATAGATACATGCGGTATTTACCTATCATTTTGTATTTATTTTTGTAAATTTAACCTTTCAATACACAACTTTTAAACATAAAATTAATTTTCAACTTAACTTTTGAAAGTGTTCCGGAAATACTAATACTATTATATACACCTTAAATTAAAGCTTATGTAATATACTACATGTACTACATAATGAAAAAAAAAATTACGGACTTTATTATGTTTTCATGGTAAACGGACATCAAAGTTAATAAAAAAAAATATGATTTTGTAAAAAAATTCTTTTTTATATTTGTAATTTTATAATGCCATAACTTTTTTAAAAATGACCAAATCAATATAATTTTTTTTGATGATACATGAGATAATTAATTATCATTTTTGTATATTTATTTTATAAATCTGACCTTTTAACTGCCCACAGGAGGGATTCAAAATGACAACTTTTTCACAATTAATTAAGTTTTTCAACTTAATTTTTGTAAGTGTTCCGGAAATACTGACTTTTTCATATATATACAGTACGATCTTGATAATTCGACACATATGGGACCGGACAAGTGCCGGATAATCAAAAATTCCAGACTATCGGTATAGTTAGTAAAAAAAAGATTTTTTAAAGTATATCAAATGAAAAGTATAAGTATAAAATACTAATAATAATTGATTGAATCGATATATTTTTCAAAAGTTAAACTTTTGTGAAATACTTGCTATATTTCATTCCCCCTTGTTGGCAGATAAAAGTTCAGATTTTCAAACCATTGATATCAAAGGAAAGAAATATAGCTAAGATATTACTATAAAAAAATTATTTTTATTCGTTCGTTTCTAAAATAGCTGACAGTTTTAAGAAAAAAGTTAAAAAATATCGAAATTTATCGATTTTTTAATCTTAAAAAAATCTTAAGTAAAAATCTTTACTTTTTGGGTGATTTCCATTATTTACGTGGAACAAGAAAATATTTTCAATTTTTGAGGATATCGTCTCAACTAGATACTGTTTGTGATTTTTTGACGTATCGTTGAAATAAATCGGTTTTGATGTGAGTGAATAAAAAGTGGTGAGTAAAAAGTACAAAAAAAATATATAATTTTAAAATTAATACCTTGTTAGCTTCGCATCGAAACATGGAACTAAATGAAACCAATAAAAAATTTATCAGTGTTATATTTATACTTATCATACCTTTAAGAATTGACATCAAGATTTTCATTGATTTTGTGTTATAACTCAAAATTAAAAAAATAGGCATTCAAAATTTTTGGCGATTGATAAGGTCAAACAGTTGTTAAATTTTATATAATAATCGAATTGATCAATCCGTTGGTTTATTTGTTAGATATAGCGATACACAATATTATTCTATGTACATTGTTGCTTCTGTTTTTTCCCTTTATACAGATAAATTACATGATTGTTATATAAAAAAGGATTTAATATAGTTAAAGATTATTATCCTTCCTAGAGGTTAGAGGTGTATTTATATTTGTTATCGGGTGCATTTATTGTAACATCTTATAGTTTATTGTTGAAGTTATGGGAATACTATTTTGTCATTTACATTCCTCTTTATTAACTTTAAGGCTTAGAAAGATATGAAATGTTCGATAAGTGCTATAATTATCTCTATAAATATCTAAAACCCTAGAGTTTAATACTTCGTTATTAATGACCGTTTGTTAACTAAAATTAGAAGTAAGCTTCTAAATATTTCACTTATTTTTCAATAACACTTCCAATCAGTGAATAGTTACAATATTAGACAGCCAAATTAAATTCTTAAAATTTTAATTAAAACTAATGTATTTATAAATACATTATAATTTTTCATTGACTAAATATTTAGACTCAATAGAAATAATTACACAAATTGATTTTATTATTATGAACCACTTAATAAATCAGAGATAAAAATATTATTATTTTTTTTTATAGCAATCAAAGTTACTTTGAAGGTTTGGACTGGGAGTAATAAGTGGTAGAGTAATTACCTGTTAAAAACGCCTTATTTTTACCTAAAGTCAGTTACTTTGTATACCACTTTAAGGGCTGACCAACCTGTTAGTGTTTTATAAGTGGTAGGGGTCGCCTATCAGTTGTACTAGTCGCGCAAAAACTGTGATTTATGTGATGATTAAGTATGTAAATATGTATATTAGGGTGGCCCTCAAAAATCGAATGTCTTTTTTTTTTTACGCTACCCCTTAATTTTTTTTTTAATGGTCAAAAAAATGAGCTGTGCAAAATTTGGGACCGATCCGTTAAGGTTAACCCGTGCCCCCGGGCCTATTAAGTTGAGTCAAAGAGTCAAATTTAATAGAAATAACTGATCTATGTCTCATAATTTTTTTTTCTCTTGACTTAGAATAATAAAAGTAAAACTCAAGTAAAGGAAATTTTACAAGAAATTCAAAAATAATAACTTCAATGTTGTTTTCTCAATAAATAGCCCACAAAAACACTACATACAGTAAAAAACATGTGAAAGTCTTAAAATACGTTATAACTGATTTTGTTGATTTTTAATTATTTATTTTCATTTTATTTTTTGGAAAACGCATATTCGTTTAAAAAAAGATTCTAGAAGTTTAATTTTTTATGCCAAGTACGATAATTATATTAGATTTATTATTTTATGGACAGTTAATTAATGATTAATTAACTTAATAATTAATAATGACTGATATACAACTGATAGGCGACCCCTACCACTTATAAAACACTAACAGGTTGGTCAGCCCTTTTAGCCTGTATAGCTCAACAGTATAAACAGCTCAGAAAAAATATCACATTTCAGATATATATCACAGATTAGACTAGAAAAATGACTAATTTTGGTCCTTATAACTCCTATGAACTCTTATATACTCAATATGGTAACAAATTTACTATTAAGTATTAGACATTTTTTTACAATTAATTCTAGTTTTAAATTCTACGATAATATATTGTGAGAGTAATAGGTTGCTGGCTGATTGATAACATTACTGAAATTAATATCAATTATGTTAGTGATTAAGGTGGCCGACGCGTAAATGATAAGCAGAATTGAAATATTGTATTTAGTGCCTATATGGGCACAAAATTGAGAATATTTTTATTTCAGATTTGTTATTTGCGTTGTACGGTTATCTAATTGATAATCTTATTTGGCTCATAATCTCTATATATTGATTTCTTTCCGAGTTTCTATTATTTAACCTAAACAATTTAATTAAAATTTCTTTAAATTGTCTTTGTATATTATTAACTCCTATTATCGAGTAACAATATGGCTAGTAACACTGATTTCTTTAAATCTTTTATATACGAGAATAAATTTCTTATTATTTCATATTCTTATCCACTTATCTGCATACATTTTCAATATTTATGAAATAGTTCAACACTGGTTCAGGATCATCCTGTTTTTTATTTTTAGGTTTGATTTTTTATAGAGTAGGTTAACCTACGGGAGAAATTTTTCTAGGAATTTTGATTATTCTGAACACGATCTCTCACATCAGCCATCCTAATATCGCTTCAATAACATCTCTCCATCTTAACCAAACCGTCTTAATCTATTTTTTCTCATCTTATCCGCGATTGACGCTATACTTTTACTCCCTCTTATACGTTCGTTCCTTATGCTATCTTCTCTAGTCATTCCACTCATCCGTCTAAGTATTCTCACCTCTTCTAAACTCTTTCTCTGTTCTACTTTCTTGTTAACCACCCAAACTGAGCCATATATCATAGCTGGTAACACTGCAGTTTTATAGAACTTCAAATAATCAATCGTGATCTATTACTCCCGCTATTATAAGTTATATAATGTTCTTACATCTTTCTAAAATAATTATTAACCACAGAAAGATCATACAATATTGCGAAATTTAGGATTCTTTCTGCAACCTCATTCTTCTCGCTAAAACCATACCCTCTTTGAACTCTTTCATCATATCCTCTCCACTCATTACCAACATACCCTTTCATATCTTCACCTGTAGCTGCATCCTCATTACCAGGTATTCCTTGCACCACCTCATCAAACTCCAAATCACTTCATTTTCTATTTCATCACATACTACTTGTGGTGAATAGATATTTATTATATTCAACACTTTTTCCATGATAATATATTTTAAAATTATAATTCTGTCACTTTTTCTAACTACTTCTACTACTTTACTTCTCATTTACTCATCCATTATTATACCAACTCTATTCTATGTATTGGTTGTATCTGAGTATATTATTTTATAGCTCTCACCTATTTCTCTTGCTTTCTCTCTTTTCCACTTAGTTTCCAACACTCAACAAATATTAACTTTTCTCTTCTTCAATACTTCTACTAATTTTCTACTTCCATCAGTTAATGTTTCAATATTACACGTATCTGTTATTAATACTATTATTATTAGATAATAATAAAATCGATTAATAACTCTTTGGGTTTCCCTAGTTTACTCAGTTTCAAAATTTAAATTAATTTTGATTTTCGCAATAACTTAGATAGTAGGTTATTATTTTTAATTGATGAGAAGGGCTTTGCTGACCATATCTTACGTTTTAAATCTAGGTATTTGAGAAATTCTGATAAGGAGCATCTGAGTATACATTATATTGATTTAAGCAGAAGATTTTTACTTGATCATATTGCTTTCTATTGAATAAATAGAAAATTAGTCTATAAAAAAAATACACAACTAGAAGATGTAGTTTAAGAGCTGAAATCTATCGTTTTTAATTTTATCAAAGCAAAATGTTTTTGAAAAATCTGTATAAATAACGTATACTTGACATCAATATACATATATATATATTTAGTACTGAATCTTTTTTCAAATAAGGAACAATAAAATAAAAATATTTTGTTTCTTTTATACGTATTTTTAGTAAAGAAAAAATATAAAAAATAAAGGTTTGTTATAATTCCAAATTTATTTTTTTATTTCTATACAAAAAAGATTTTAATTTAAATACTATAATAAATTAATATTATAACTACAAAATTGTTCATCGTATAAACCAAAATAGTCATGCTCAGAATTAAATGTTTTACTTTTTAAATTTTATGAAATAATCACGTTTCATATCAAATAAATGGTCATAAGATTTTTTAAAAGTTATTTTTGACCACGTTCAAGGTTGGATAAACTATCTTAATAAAATCTATACTAATTTAAATTATTGCTATTTTTATGCTTAACATTCAAAATAAAAAGTTTTAACTGGAAGTATAAATAATATTAAAAAGTTCTCTTGAGATTATTTACATTGTATTGAATTATTGCTGTTGGACTCTAAATAAAGATTATATCTTTCTTTAGTTAAATTTTCTTCTGGCACGTAAAACATTAGGGATATATCTAAAAGATTTCAGGAAGATCAGAACCTCACAATATTTTTTTCAAGTAGTAATTTGCACTAATAAGTGACAAATTTACGAAATATTGATTTTAAGTTAGACTATTGAAGAATAATAATTTTTTATATTTATATGAATAATAAATTATTTGGTGATATTTATTTTTCTTTATTTATTATTAACCATGTTTAACATTCCCTTTAAAAGCTATTGCATGTGCCAGAAAAGACGGAAATACCTACATAGCTCAGCGCAAAGGAATCGAACTATGATACCAACGCACCGAGGAACAACGCGTTACTGACTGAGCTAGATATGCAACCAATTATTAAAAATCTTAATATTAATCAGTAGTAAATAATTCTAATATCAAATCTGTTATTTAGCTACATTTATTTTTTTTGTGTAATATTCAGTTTGCGAATAATTTTTCTGTAAGATAATTAAATCAGTTAGACTAAAAACTATCTCGTAAAAATACTAATAATATCCGTGTTTTTTTTTTATATAATAGAACAAAACAAAATACCACAAAACAATTAAGCATCAAAAATTGAATATTAAATTTTAATTTATAAAAGTTGTAATGAAGAAACTTATCTGATTGGTAATCGAAGGTAAAATGACTGGACTTATTTTCATTAACTTTGATTTTCCAATTCTTAAAAGCGTTAGTATGTGATTGTAGATAAACATTCACATGTTATTTTTTTATTATTTTATTTATTTATTATGTTATTTATTTTATTATCTTTGATAATATTGACTAAATGTACTAAAATTATACTGAGAAAATATTTCTATAAAAAATCTATAAAATTAATTATCTATAAAATGATTTTAAAAAAATGTATGTTAAACATTGTTAAAGAATTATAAATATAACTTTTTGCTACATTATGCATACAATTTTTGGAAATATTTTATAATCAGTAATTTAAAAATATTTCATACGTTACATTTTCCTATTATTGAGAAAACATTATAATTTCAATATTATTATTCGACTGTTCTGATAACTTTGCCAAAACATTAAATTGAAATTTTTTTAATATAGTTTTATTTTTATATTATTAGGATAATAATATTTCAGAAATGTTATTTGGGTTGTAATTATTCAAACGTCACGAATACATGCATAATTTTGTATTGTACAGAAATACCATTTAAAACCGATCAAATGTGTATGTTAACATCTAATAATATTAATTTGGTACTCTGTTGCGGGTTAAATTATACACATATAAATAATGAATAACATCGATAAATAAATTGAGAAATAAATAATAATTATATAAGCCAAGGAAATAATTTTTATTTTAGAAAAGTTATTATGCTTAATGATAAATGAATCACTCTGTATGTGTTCATTCGCATACTATAACTCTGAAGAGAAAATAAATTGCACTATCAAAATAACTTTTTTAGTATTCAAATCAAAAAATCTGGTTGATAAATGTAACCCACTACACATTCTTTTTAATATGATCATACATATAACTAATATTTTATGTATTCCTTTTAATTCATCATTTTCACAATACCACAGAATTTCACAATCGACAAAAGACACGTTTAGATACACTTTAAATTATTAAGGTAACGTTAGTTATCAGAAAATGTGAGTTATGTTCAATTCGAAAACTATTTACTTGCAACCAAGCGAAAAGAAAAACGAAAAATAAAATCTCTGTTGCACGTGCTTATAAATATACTAAATTATTATTTGATATTCGAAAAATGTCCTTTCTCATAAACAAATTTATAGCTTAAACATTTCAGGATAATGCAATTATTTTTGGGAATTCGTTAAAATATCAAATTTAGCAATATTTTTAGAGTTTAAAAACATTATTAACAATCGGCAAAAAACCTGCCAAGTATACTTTTTTTTTTTAAGTATAAAATTAGATAACAATACTATAATTCTATTAGAAGCCAGATATCATAGATTTATTTAAATATTAAAGGTATTAACTAAAATGTTTTATTATGATAAACATTTTAAAACAAAAGATGGTGTAGTCAAAAAAACAGCTGAAACATATTGATAATGATTCAAAAAGGAATTTTTGTCTTAAATAAAAACATGATTTTTTTTTCGTCATAACCAAGAATAATTTATAATAATTTTTTATTATTGTTTTAAAACCTTTTGTAATAATTTTTTATCCATTAAGTGTGATTAATTATTATTAATTTTTTTTTTTTTTTTTTTTTTG
>NW_026099572.1:85266744-85267154 GCF_025091365.1 Daktulosphaira vitifoliae
ATTACATTAGCTTTAATTTAAGATATATATAAAAGTGTCAGACCTTCCGGAACATTTTCAAAAGTTATGTTGAAAAAGTAAATTTTTTGTGAAAAAGTTGTCATTTTAAATCCCCCCCTGTGGGCAGAAAATAAGTCAAATTTACAAAAAATATATACCAAATGATAGATAAAGACATCAAGTATCTATAAAAAAAAAAGTTATATTGATATGTTTATTTTTGAAAAAGTTACGGCAGTTTTTAGTAAAAAAAATTGAAAAAATTTCGAAAATTAGCGATTTTTAAATTTGTAATTTTTTTGGAGGTTTCCCCCATTTACGGGGAACGAGGGAAATTTTTTCAATTTTGAAGGGTAATGTCTTCGACTAGATACAATTTGTGATCTTTTGACGTATCGTTGAAAGAAATC
>NW_026099572.1:85267805-85416503 GCF_025091365.1 Daktulosphaira vitifoliae
TACATAAAAATTCAAATTTTCACAAACTTCAAAACGCTACAGAATATTTACTACTGAATATTAATAAGATATTTTTTTACTAAAATTTTTCTTAAATTTTACTCTACAAAATAGCTATCTTAGATATTTTTTTTACATTTTATTTAAAAATTAAAAATAATTAATATTTTTAATAAAATGTAAAAAAATTAATTATTGAGATATAGCTATAGACCTCACGTATAACTATTATTTAAAAAAAAAATCAACTAAAAATATTAACTGGATCAAAAGTTATTTAAGTTGTCAGTGAGTGGTGGGCCAACCTGTATACTATTACCCAATAAATAATGGGTTGTACCTTAGCGTGTAAGGGCTGGGATTTGATTCCGTCGCGCTTAACTATGTAGTTTTTTTCATTTTCTTTGGCATAAGCAGAACCTTTTAATGACGTCAATGAATATGAATAAAAAAAAAACATGATATATTTAAGTAATTCTAATTGCCTAATAAAAAAAATAAATATATGAAAGTAATGAAGAAATATGGGGTAATACACTTACTAAGATTTTACTATAATTTAATATTGATCACATTATAGATTCGATGCGAAGCTGAGAAGTTATTAATTTTATCATGATGTGTATTTTTTTGCGTCTTTTATTACTTTTTCTTAGCTCTCACTAAACCGATTTTTCTCAACGATACGTCAAAAGATCACAAATCGTATCTATTTGAAGACATTACCATTATTGAAAAAATTCCTTCGTTCTCCGTAAATACTCTAAAAAATTATGAATTCTAAAATTATTTTCTAAAAATCGCCATAACTTATTAAAAATAATTTCTTATTCATATTTAAATATTATACTATATCGTTTTTGTGTCTACCTATTAATTTTCTTAGCTCTCACTTAAACGATTTTAATGACCAATACGTCAAAAAACACGATTTTAATTATGTTGAACTTATAATCACCAAATATTGAAAAAAATTCTTTAATTCAAGCAATTTAGGCAAATATCTCAAAAATGCTACTGTAAAAAAACGTCAACATTTTTCTTTAATTATTTATATCCAAATTAATTGCATTTTTTAGACTGATATGTGATCAGGAACTTGTATAATTATGATAAACATAAAATTTATTAGAAAAACCCAACATTTTGTTAAAATCGCTAATTTTTTAAAATTTTTATTGTAATAATTCATTGAAATAGAATTTTTAGAAATTATTTCTATATAACTCTTGTTGTTGCAATTAAAATATCCAGAACTATATTCCGTTATTTTGAATAAACTTTATTCTATTGTATTTTAAAATAAACTGATATTCAAAAATGTACTCTACTTAGTTTCACCTACGAATGTGTTGGCTGTTGTGTTGCTGAATTTCATTTTAACCTATATTTTTTGGTTATTTTTTTATAAATTAATAATCGCTTTAAGCTAATTATTAATAAGATCAATAATTAGCGACGATGGGAAAAATCTAATTGCAAATTTGAAATCAACACGAAAAATGGGCTTAGAGACGTACATTTTTGACTCTGATGAAAATTTCTTGTAGACCATTCATTCACAATTAACCACAAATTATCTTCTGAAAAGTTTTGTACCGTGCCCTTTAATTTTTATACACGTTCGCTTTAAAAATAATAACTACTTTATTTATTTTTCTGTATTCTCTGTAAAAATTACAAATTTAAATTACTAAATATTAATTTCATACTGTATTTTATAGTTTTAATAGATATTTAATTATATATGTAATAAACCAAAAAAATAATTAAAATAAAAGTATAATAAAACTAAAGAAATAGGTTAAAAGGATAGAAAAATATTAATGTAAAGGTAGTGTGGTAATAAATGGATAAAAGGGATAAAATTAATGAATGGGTAAATATCGATATCTCGGGGTTGAATAGTATTAATTAATAAATTATGTTAAATATCCCTTAAAATTATATAATTTTTCTTAAAGGTTTATTACGCAATAGATTGTTGGACGTTTGAAAATATAGGTTAAATTGCACTTACCTTATGTCCTATGATACACAATTATATTCTAAGTAATCCAACATTGATTTTGGTATAATATGCACTTCGTATACG
Organism: Daktulosphaira vitifoliae; assembly: GCF_025091365.1. Classification (NCBI taxonomy): domain Eukaryota; kingdom Metazoa; phylum Arthropoda; class Insecta; order Hemiptera; family Phylloxeridae; genus Daktulosphaira; species Daktulosphaira vitifoliae. Next base: position 85,269,901 of record NW_026099572.1, read on the forward strand.
GTTTAAACTACACGTCATATAGACAATATAAATACTTACGAAAAAGATTCAAATTTTATATAATAAGTTTTAATTACACAAAATCATGACTGATTTTACTTGTAAAAGATTCTAAACTCTCATTATTTTTATTAAAAGTATAATTAAAAAATTTTCTTTATTAAATTTTTTACTTTTGTTGAATAAGTTTTTTTTTTGAGAGAGAGAGTATATTTTATTTTATAATACCAAAATTTCTTAAATCATTCTCTGGCCAATACAAGATTCAGAAATATTTATATCTATGTAAAAATTTTATCAAGGCGGTATTGTGGTGGCCCAAAGTGTCCCGGCGCTAACGTCTTGAAAGGATGCGGCACAAAAATTAAACATACCATGAATGGGTAGAATACTTACGGGTAAATATAAGTTTCTCTGTGTTGCCTGTCGGCGCGATGTTCATTAAAACAAAGACTTTAGCGACGAGACTAGCTACCCAGTGCGCATAGGCTTACAAATATATTCTAACCTAATACACCTAATTCTAGAATAATATCTAGTTGCAATCTTTACTCTGTCTGCCAGCGCGATGTTTGTTAAAACAAAGACATTAGCGATGAGACTAGCTACCCAATAAGTATAGAATTGCAATACCCTTAGTCTAATAAGATTATTATTATGTTAATTTAAATCTCAGTTTAAACTAGAAAATTGTGCTCTTGAAGTCTGTCTGCCGGCGCGATTTTTGTTAAAACAAAGATATTAGTAATGAGACTAGCTACCCAATAAGAAAAGTTCACAAACACTTTACTATTTAATAAAATTTAAAGTTAGATTAGACTTATTATTAAAATAAAATAATTAAAAAACGTTTAATGTTTATAATATTATTTGAAATGTATTTCCACAATAAGAAAAATAAATAACTCAATAAATAAAACATTATTATATAATGAACAAATTAACTTAAATTAAAAGATTCACTAAAACAAAATTCACTTTAAAATTTCTGAGTGTCATTTAATTTTTTGAAGAAAAATACTCCAAGTGCAAAAAAAAAATAGGAAAAGGAATAATGGTTTTTAAATTGATAAATATTTTAAGTCCAAATTAATTGAAAGAACTACCAAGTCCCAGAGAGTGAAATCTTGATTAGAGCGTCACAGATTTTGTGTATTTTAAAATTACCGACAGAACTGGTTTTGATGGAAGAAAATGGCTTATTATAGTCAGATCGGGGTAGTTAAGCGATCCTTAGCGTGATCTCGGAAGCTGGTGCTTTCTATTCTAATTGATTAATTATAATGGGGCCCTGCGCTTAGGCGTTACTTAAAAATCTGTACAGTAAGTAGATTTTATCAGTTGTTAATTACTTTTTAGAATCAACTCATACTTTTAATCACGTATAAACATTTATTTTCAAAATCATTATACTTTATTTGATAAATTATTGGTTGCTTTAATTTTCAAAATTAATTTATCAGGCACGATGAATGAAAAAACGAATGGATGTTAGACCAGGTAAAAAGAAATATCGCAGATCTCAAAGTTCATTTTATGACACGCCATCTTTGTCAGCCATCGCCTTACTATGGGTATGAGGTAGTTTAAGTGACAAACACCGCGTGCCATACACCGCAACGCAAAGTCCATCAAGTACTGCACGGCCGACGATGACCCGCCGCAAATGTACATCGAGTTATTTTCACATTATCGAAGTGACGGCGTCAAGAGTGTACTCCACTGGCTCCGGTCGTATCGGCCGACCGGACACGACAAACCGAAACCGCACCAGCTAACTTATTGATGTTCGAGGACCATGTTGAAAACCGCGCCGCCGATGCCAGCGAAAGTGCCGCGATATTACGCGAAGATTATTATTAAATGTGTTAGTCTCCTCGGTTTCTTCTTCAAAAAATTATCTGTTGTTGTCCATCAATAATGAACTACTCACGGAACTTTACCATCAAAACCAAAACCGTCGACTACATTATTGCGACGTAGGTCGTGTGATGTAATAGATTAATGACAGTAGTCAAAAGTTATTCCAATAAATATAAAAATTGTATTTATAACTCAAAATTAGTCAATTTTGCATTAAGATATATCTTCAAAGTTTAACTAGAACAAATTTCAAAATTTTAATCTATATACTGAATAATGTCTACATTCTTAATTTTGAAATTAGCCAGAATTATCAAATTTAGATAGTTTTTATAGTAATTTTACTTAAATATTGATAAAACTTAAAAAACAGTTATAAATACAAAATTAAACATAACATTTGTGACTTAAATGAATACAAATATTTTACATGTGTTTCACTTCAGATACAATAGAAAATAATATGTTTTACACACAAAGTACATATTTGACAATGATAGTGCTGTTAATAACCATTATTAACCGGAAATATACCAAAATAACGAAACTTACTATAATGCTAGTAAGACTGTAATGCTTTGAACCGTATCAGTTTCATCGTTTAAAGTATCTCTTTTGGTAAATTTAACTCACCCTGAAATTGTTACATCTCTTCCAATATTATTTACAGAGACATAAATATTCTCTTCATCCCAAAACAGTGAAGGTATAATCATTTTACTGGTGACTCGAGCGCTCAATAGTAGATCTTGCTAATTGTATTAATATTCCTAAGCATAGAATATATTAAATTAATACGCTATATCATATTACATCAATGTATAGTAATATTATTAATTCAAGGACATGATATGTACTTATACAATATCCGGAGTACATTATAACGTCATAATCATATTCATAATATCATCTTTACTATCTATTGTATCGCAATAAAGAAATACATTTATTTACTTTATTTATTTATTACATAAGCATGTTTATTGACGGGAATCAGGAAAAGAGGCTTAAAAAGGCTTAGCCCTCTTAAAAGTTGTAGTAATCTTTAATGTTTTTAGAAAATTCTATGAATTTTTATATAAAAATATATATATAGTGAGGAAAAATCAATTTAGCCCCCCCCCCAAATTTTCTTAAATCTCCGCCAATGAGCACGTTAAGAATACATGATTTTGAGTTCATAAGTTCATAACCTAAAATTATTAATTTAAACATTTTTCTTAGTATAAAATAAAAATGAATTTCCAGTGAAAATTATTATTAATTTTCTAATACGGTACACAATTGTATGTCACATATTATAAGTAGTTTTATTTGAATAGTCGTATAATAAAGTTATTCAAATCAAATTAATTGAAACAATAAATTTCAAACTTGCTCAAATAAGTAATATCGTAGAAGAATAAAATATGACACGAATCCTATGAGGTTTGTACCAATTCTCGTGGTTGTCTATTGTAAGACGCATGCGTTGAGGGAAGTACTCGGGTGCCTTTAGTATGATCGGGCTGTCTTTTGAAAATGTTATTTGCTCGCCGACTGTAGTACACGTTTAACACATCAACTATCACATTTTGTGTATTCAATAAAAAAGCGCGCGTTAACTTTAAAACGCGAGTTTGGCATATTATTGTTTTTCATCGATCACGTGCTGTACAAATTCGATAAGTGATAATAATACTATATTTAAATTCTTATTTATGCAGTTTTGAAAATATCAAGTGATGAATCAATGCTTAAAGTTTCAATGAAGTAAGTTTTTAAAATCTTTTTTTTTTTTCATTCAACATACATTTTATAAATTGATCTGTTAAGTCAATAATAGTTTAATTCATATAAAAGTGTAACTAATAAATATTTTTTATTAGGCTAGTTTAGTATTTAAAATTGAAAACAATATAATTAAATAATTATTGAAAGTAAAATCTTTCTCTTTATTCTTTTTGTAAATTGATTAAGTCAAATAATCTTTACATTAAAATTAAACTCAAAATCTTTGAATTTGTTTTCAAATAAAAATATTATAATTATTAATTTTTAATATTTAAGAGAAAATTTTATAATTAACTTAAAAAAGAAGTTTATTTATTATAATTTTTACGTTAGCTAACATTTCAAAAGTTATTACGGAGTTACTATAGTTAACTCATCATATTTATAATAAAACATTGATTAACATTTTATATATACTAAAATAAAATATTAAACGTACATTAATTCACTTGAAATATAAATATTTACATAAGTACCGTTACATAAAATTTACATAAATGTAATGAATAAACTAATAATAATAATAATAATAATAATAATAAAAATCCATGTGTCATAGAACAAACTTTTAATACGAATTTCAGAAATATTAAAGAATATTTTAAAAATAAAATCCGATTATGATCTAAAATATTTCATACCCGATGTATTTTTATTCTGATAAAATAATATTACCAATGGTGTTCATATTATTCAAAAAAAACTTACAATAAAAAAAAATCCTGTTGAAAAATGACAAAACGACATGTCAAAAATTGAGAGCAGGACTTTAAAAATATCAAAAATATAAATTACATTACTCGACGATTTACTATCTTCAATTGTATAACTTGTCCATCGTGTAAAGTAAAATGCTTCGAAATTATTATTACAAAATGGACTGTTCATGGTTAAAATTTTTATGAAGCAAAAGACCTAATTTACACATTATATTTACATTAGCTATATTTTTTATATAGTGTGATTTTACAAATCACTCTATATATACATAGTAAAAATAGAGCATGAACACTATTCCAGTCTTCACTATTTCTCAATCTTTAAACGCTAATCTATAAATTAATTATACAAAACTGATTGTTGACCTGTTCATATTTTATTTAATCTATTTACTGTTTAATAGTAAAAAAAATGATAGATTTCCATTTAACTTTAGTAAGCTAATCCTAAAATCTACTCTAGAGAAATTATTTTACTTACAATAAACTTGATGCATGGTTTATAATAATCTAGTTTACTATTTATTATGCATATATTATACAACAAAATTAATTATTATATTATCATGTATACAGATTATAAATGTATATATTTTAGAAATAAATAAAAAAATGTTTTTTATTAAATAGAAACAATAAAATAGAATGTCATTTAGTACATTTTTATGAATAAATTTTTATTCACAAAAATACTGGGGCCAGCATTTTTAAATCACACCATTTATTATACAATAACCACCTCTAAGAAAGTCTCTTATTTTTAATATACTTTATAACATAAAACTCGACAAACATCTGTCGATTGATGATTTCACACCAAAAAAAAAAAAAAAAAAAATAATTGATTAACCTTTTTAAACTATATTATATTTTTTATAGTTTTTATAAACTATTGCAGTTTTTCCTAGCTAACAGTTTATTATTCTCAAAATATTATAAAAAAATTTAATTCTAAATGAAAACATTGTGAAAATATCTCCAAATAGTTCTCATGAGGTTCTTAAACATTGTAGTACCTTTACCACAAAATTATTTAGCCAATATTCTTATGTTTCGATAGTAAAAAAATCATCCTGTAATATAGAAATTAAAGATATTTCTTATTTATTACAATCAATATAATATAATAATATTATCAAAATGTTAACACAATATTTTAAAATATTTAGAAATATTATTTTAAACTATTACAGTAACGACAAATTGAGTTTTTATGAATAGTAACATTTATAAATGTCCAATATTTAAATTAATTAATTGAATAAAAAAAATATTACTAATAATAAAAAAATTTAAGTTAAACATTATTCAAAAATTATATGATATATTTTTTGAAATCATTTATTTTAATATGTTTCTTACCTTATATTTTCCCGCTATTGTGAAAACATTAAAATCTAATTATTATTATTCGACTGATTTGATCATTTTATATTAATATTAAATTTATAATAATTTAGTATTATTATAAATTTATATTGAGAGATTATTAATATTTCAAAATTATTATCCGGATTGTCTACTATTATTATGTTTTTGTTTTTATTTCATAAATTGGAAATGTTAATTATGATTAATATTATTCTTTCCATATAAGAAGTCTATGTAATTATATTACCTTAAGATACATTTATGAGATCAACTCACTTGTAACTTTATTTTATTTTATTGATAAATTCCAAATAATTTTATCAAAAAAAAAAATTAATTATATTATTTTATTACTTATTATTTAACATTTTTTCAAAATTTGTTTTAAAATCGTTTTATCATTATTTTAGCTTCGATGCGAAGCGGAGAAGGTATTAATTTTACTATGATGTGTTTTTTTTTTTTATGTCTGTTGCCACTTTTTCTCAGCTCTCACTGGACCGATTTCTTTCAAAAATACGTCAAAAGATCACAAATCGTATCTAGTTGAAGACATTACCCTTAAAAATTGAAAAAAATTCCCTCGTTCCCCGCAAATGGGGGAAATATCCAAAAAAATTACAAATTTAAAAATCGCTAATTTTCGAAATTTTTTCACTTTTTTTTCTTAAAACTTCCATAACTTTTTGAAAAATCAACAAATCAACATAATTTTTTTTTATACTAAAACCTTAGATATTTACCTTTCATTTGATATCATTTTTTTGAAAATCTATCACTTAACCTGCTCATTGGGGGGGATTTAAAATGGCAACTTTTTTACAAAAATTAATTTTTTCAACTTAATTTTTGAAAATGTTCCGGAAAGACTGCGTCCTTTAAACATATATCAAATTAAAGTTTATTTTATGTACTACAAAATGAAAAAAAAAAATTTATCCCGACACTTTTTTTTCTACATTTAAACGGCTGCCGTAGTTAAAAAAACACTATTTTTGTGTTAAAATTTTCGATTTTCGATTTTAAATTTTCAACTTAAAAATGCTATAACTTTTTGAAAAATGTATATATCAGCACAAATTTTTTTTTTCTAAATACATTATAAGTACATCTTTCATTTGACATACTTTTTATTAAAATTGGACAATTTCCCCTTATATAGGGGGCGTTCAAAACTTAAAATATTGTAAAAAACATAGATCTTTTTCAACTGAACTTTTGAAAATGTTCCGGAAATACTGCGTCCTTTAAACATATATCAAATCAAAGGTTATGTTATATACTATCAAATGAAAAAAAAAAATTTGTCCCGACATCTTATCTTCTATGCTTAAATGGCTGTCGAAAATTTAAAAAAAAATGTAATGTTTGCGATAAAAGTTACATTTTATCGGGATGTTTTTTGTACTTAAAACTGCCATAACTTTTTCAAAAATGAACAAATAAAAATAATATTTTTTTGTATTGAAACCTTAGATATTTCCCTTTCATTTGATATAATTTTTTTTGAAAATCTAACACTTATTCTGCTCACTGGGGGGATTTAAAATAGTAACTTTTTTACAAAAAATAACTTTTTCAACTTAATTTTTGAAAATGTTCCGGAAATACTGCGTCCTTTAAACATATATAAAATTAAAGCTTATTTTATGTACTACAAAATGAAAAAAAAAAATTTGTCCCGACGATCTATCTTCTATACGCAAATGGCTACCATATTGAAAAATATACAATTTTTGTATGATAATTATGGGTTTTGTATTTTATTTTAATAAAAGTTGATGTTGATTTTGCAATTATCCATCAATTTTTTAAAATTAAACACTATCTACAGATTTTCATCGAAGCGTTTCTTATGATAGTGATTTTAATCACTGTCAGATTAAATCTATACTGGACCCAACTATGCAATGTCTCCACTATGCCGCGACCCCACTGTGTTTTGTTTTTTTTCAAATTAAATGAAGTTTACTGTCTAATTTCAATTTTTCAAAATTGATAAAGGTCTCGCAAATAAAGTTTTATTAAAAAAATTGGTCACTTAAAAGTTTCCATGTCGTATATGAATACAAAAAAAAAAATGTGACAAACATCACTGAAATTCAATTATTTTTTAATATGTCAATACATATATGACAATGTTTTATTCGGTGTTAATGTAAATTATAGAAACTATATATTTAAACACAAAATTTTTAAATATAAAAAATTTTACATCTTGAAATAGTAAATTAGTATTATCAAGAACAATTTCAAGGCTTCAAAGATTTAATATAACATTCTTGAATAAATGTAATTAATATTTTAATAAGAATTTAAAAATCTTACATAGATATTTTTTCTGGTATTTACATTATGTGTAAAAGTATGATTTTTCATCGAAAACAATTTCAGAACCAATTTTACACTCTCTAAATATTTTCATTTATTTTGGCAAAGGTTACTATACAAACAAAAGCTGAAATAGCTGGCCAATTTCCGGTCGCTGAGACTGAACTTTGGACATATAAACACATAGTGAACAAATAGGCTAACATAAATGCTTAGATAAAACAGTTGATAAAGATAATTTTAGATCGAAAAATAGTAAAGAATCTTTATAAATTTTGTGCAACTCGTTTGATGAAATGAGAATATACAGATAAAAGTATTCTATTAAAAAAAAATAAAATAAAATGTTGTAATTTGCTCAAAGAGGTATAAAATATTTTAAATTAAGTGAGTGTTTTTACTTAACAATGCGATCTATGGGTTAACAATCTCTGTAATATGTTTTTAATTTAAATTTTTCTGGCGTCATAATGAGCACGAGGGATTATTTGATCCCAACGATCCGAAAACTGATGGTTAGTAAAGAGAGTCAAGTGTAATAAATTGAAAATGTTATCTCTGTAATAGCGTTTTGAATATAAAATAAAACAGTAATATTAATTTTCCTAATATTCTTCTACTATTCTTAACTATTAATTAAATTATTGCTCGTTGATTAGTCTTTAAAATTGAGTAAATAAAAGTTAAGACTTTATGAAATAACAAATCTTTATTAAAATTTAGAGTTTAAATTATATGATTTCAATGAAAATATTATTATTAAATAATTAATAATATAATATAATAACAAAAAAATTATTAACAATTTTAAGAATGCGAAATAGCATTAACAAAATATATATTTTTAGTAGATCGAAAAACAATTGATTTTTCAAAGTATTTATAATTAACACTAGTGTATTTAAAACTAATTATTACAATACAATAAAAGTGAGTTAAACATTTTTCTTTAATTTACTATTCAAATTTGTTTGGATTTGATTTAATTATTTAGAGTTATTTACGTTCACTAAAAACTAAATAAGATCTATGCAATTTTATGGCCTGGTGGTTTAATAAAGTACTTTTTAATTAAAACTTTTAACATTCGCAAACCACCTTGCTTAATTTTTTATTTATTTTTTTTTCGTTTAAAGGTATATGAACTTAGTATGTTCATGTACCTCAAAATAAAGAAACAAAAACGAATTAATTGTATGACTTAGTATTATATGAGCGTACATTTCATATAGCTGCATATCGTATAACCTACATATACCCCTCATAACTCTACTGACTGTTACAAATCATAAGTGATACCTTATGAGTAGCCAAAATTGATTATACAACTACTGTTATCAAGAAATACATCGACCTATTTATTCATTGAGTGGAGCCATAAAGTGTCTTGTTGTCAAAATATGTTTAAATAAACAGTCTTATGTCTATCATCATGTTTTCCTTATCTAGGGCAACATAAAAAATATTTCACTGTAGCATAATTCTCATTTATTTTCCGTTCTTCACTATAAGAATACTTATGAGAAAGAATCTTTTCTAAAACATTTAGAGAAAAAAGTTAGAACTCAAACTGGAAAATAAGTAGAACTTATGATAACTATTTCTTTTAAAATATAGTTTAGCTAAAAAGGTTTTTGTTTGTTTATTTATATATTTATGTTTTACTTTTTTCTTGAAATGATTAGAAAGAATATATTTTTCTGGGAATTATTTTTTCCAAATAATGATGTATGCAGTATAAAATTTAAATATATAAAGTATATATATATATATACTTTTTTGATATAGACATACATTATATTAAAATAAATTAAATGTTATTGAATATGCGAAGCTAAATTTTAATTGAAAATCATTATTTATTTTAACTTACACCAAATAAATATAAGTTTATTACTAAATTGAATTATTTATACAAAACAAAAAAAGAAAAAACTTATCCTCATAAGCTAAAAGGTTATTACTGAAGAAATGGACTTTTCGTATGAGTGTATCGTTTATTTTGTTTGAGATTAGGACAAGGTTTCATTGATATATAGATGAAATAAATAATCAATTATGTTTTAAATCAAACACATTTTATAAACAATCAATGTAAAACCCAACATTATTTATGAAAGATAAATTGTTTAAGATTCACAGTACTCGCTGATTATCTTGCTTCAATATATATTTATTTTCTACGGTAAATTTTAATTAGCTTAAGTCATTACAATCCTACTTATCTTTATAAGTTCCCACTGCCTCTTCGAAGAAACAATTAAATTTTTAACAAATAGCAACTCATTAAGAACAATTGCTGTCTACTATAAAAAGGAAATCTTAAGCGATTATAAACTCAAGACGATTCGTTAATCCATAGCTAAAGAAAAAATATGGCCGTATCTTTTCTTAGAACAATCGTTCAGCAAACACAACTGTTCTTTACCTAATATATTATACATCTTATTTGGGCTCCATTATTATGTAAACTAAAATAGAATTTCACAAAATAAATTTGTATAGTACTTTAAGTCTTCTGTTTTCAATAGTTGTAACATACTATTGAACATACTAAATTATACATATTACTTACATACGATTGCGGAAATAAGCTGCAAAAGATTTATGATTTACAGAAGTATTTAATGCAAATAAATGTCAGTAAACTAATCGCGTTTAAGGTTGGTAATCTACTTAAATATTCACCAAATACAAGTTGTAACAGTATTATTTAGATTTTTTGATGATTTTGTATTTTGTGCTTCTAAAAATAAGTAATTGTAAAACAACTGTAGAGCTGTAGTATAATTTGTAATTTTAGAGTGCAATAATCGTAAAAAAGTGGATTTTTATCTCGGCAAAAGTTTTTGGGTATATCCGTTCACTATACAGGCAACTAAGTGAAACCAGAAAATGAGAAAATGTATTTTATCTTTTTTACCACCCACCACCCCTTATTATACATCTCATATTAATCAATTATAATGAGCTTTTACAGTATTACTTACTTAGTAGAACCACTGATCTTAAACGTTTTGAAGATTTATAAAACGGGTTAAGGAGGATATTAATTTTTTTTATCAATCAAGGATGATTAATACAGTTTCCGAAATACAAAATTAGAGATTAAAAACGTTTTAAATGAATAATGACTTAAAAAAAGAAAATAAATAAATATTTATGATCAACGAAATTTGGTAAATCATGTGTATACAAAGAACTTATTTAAGTGTACGTGGAGTTCTTACTATAATCTTCTTGATTGTGTCCCTATATTTCCTCCGAATTTATTTTTTGAAATCTCTATTGGTGTTTCAGATATAAAACAAAAATATTTATTATTCACTATATAGAAAAAATTTATTTCAATAAAACAAAAAATGTCCATTAAAGAGTTATTGTTATAATTACTAAAAAGGAAAAAGTTTATGTGAGTAATAGGTTTTGGGGATTCAATTTTATCATAAGGTATCCTTTACTGACACCACTGAAAAAATAATAGTCATGAGAATAAAGTTTGAAGAAGATACATACAATAAAAAAGATATCTATTATTGTATTCTATAAACCATATAAAGTAATTCAACTGGGAAAACTCAAATATTTTGAAAAATATATTCCCTAACTTTAATGTTAATATACCAAGTTAAATGTAATATTACCTAAACAAATACAGTTTTTCTTATGAGTAACATTAAAAATTGAACAATTTATTAATTTAATAGGTAATAATATAAGATAATATAGCTACGAAAAATAAGTAGTTGTTAATATAACTATTTGTATAAAAATTCAACATCGTTTTATTTCATTGCTAAGTAAACCACTTTATGAAATAAAAAATCTTATTTTTGTTTTATCCAGTTATGAATATATCTCTATAAAATAAAATAAAAGTTTTCAGAAAAGTATTTTTAATAAATAAAAATTTACCACTAAGTGCTAGTGTAAACTACGTAATGATTTTATAATTTGTAAAAACTCGTTATATATGTTTGTTTATGTATAAATAAAAGTTTCAAGAAAAAATAAAAAAATTAAGGCTTGCAGGGGTGTGCTTGATTTTGTTCACTGTTTAAAACTTTTGAGTAACACGTTTACACTTTTCTTCACTCGTTTAAAGCACTTAAAGTTTATAATCTTATAACAACAATTTTGCATCATTATGCAACTTAATTATAAAAGAATATAGTCGTATTGTTAAAAAAAAATAATTTCATTAAATTTTTATAATTTTAAAAAATTTTCTGTAAACTCACAACTTTTTTCTAAAACTTTAAATATATTCTAAGTAATAAAATTTAATTATTTTATAAATTATAAAATACAACATGATTTTTTTTTTAAAGCTGATGTATTTACTTAACAGTATGGCTAAGAACCAAAAAAATGTTTTGGATTTTAGTTTATAATTAAATTTTAAAGTAATTTAACTTTTCATTTTTTTTTAGTCAAATAGGATTATATAGTAATAATTAATAACTCGTAGTTAATATCATTTAATATTATAAACATATATAAAATATTAATTTTAAAATAAAAATATAAAAATATTTAATTCAAAAAGCCGCAAGATTGCTAAAAAATCATGGATACGTATTTCGAGAACAATATTACCATTATTAACACTAAATTCTTTGAAAAATTGGAGTGACAAATTCATCACTATGCAGGAAATCATATCACATTATTGGTGAATAAAATACCCAGACATTAAGATGTAAATGTTTGGGAAAATCTTCTCCCGAAAAAGAAGGCATCATAAATTTATATCCAATGAGATACTTAATTTTGCCAGAGACGGGAGACTCTTTGAACATATATAGGTGCAGCCTTGTAGGACGTTTTTTATAAATATAGTTTTAGGTATTCAACAATGGCAACAACACTTCGGTAGAAATACTTATGTAAAGAATTAGAATTAATATAATTAGTAGCAGGAGCGCAATATGGACTTTCAGGTCTGAGTTCATGGGTAGTTCTTGTACGCCTCTATAACAATTAAAACTAAAACTAAAAAAATCAACTCTAAAGGTTAGTTAACTATGTTGGTATTTTAGTTAAATAATTAATTGAATTACTAATTATTTTAGAAACTAAACTTGTATGAACTGACAGATTTAGTCGAGTAGTTTAGTAATTTAATTTAGTTAATTTAGTAATTTTTCTATTTATTTCTATTTTTCTGGTCAAGTAATACCCACCTTTTTCTAACTAATAACTAAATAGGTGGTCTAAATATATTATTTTAGCTCAGTGTGTTAGGTGTCCTTGTCAGTGTTAAGATGACGTTTCGTTGAAATAAAGACAAACGTTTAAATTTGTATCCGAATATATAAAACTTTTATGGAATATAGGAATAAAATTTGAATTTTTTGTTATTAGGAAATTAAAAAACCCAGCACAGGGGGGTCGCGGCACAGTAGTGAAGTGGCATAGATGGATCAAGTATAATGATATCTGACAGTGATTAAAATCACTATGAAAAAAAAAACGCTTCGATGCAAATCTTTAGATAGTGTTTAATTTTAAAAAATTGGTGGATTATTCCAAAATCTACATGCTACATGTTCTGCTAGTTCCTTATTAATATCTTGATTAAGATAAAGTATGTCGAATGAAAAAGGGATTATTAAGAAATATTATTTCTCATAAAAAAATAATTTTGATCCATACACTTTTCAATATGTCATACCATTATAAAATTAAAAATAAAGTCGAGAATTTTCACATAATAATAGCATTCGGTAGCCATTTTCACCCTGAAGATAAAATAAAGTCCGAAATTTTTTTTTTCACGATAAAGTATATTACATTAGNCTCCCCATTTCCGATTATAGCTACTTCTACGAATAATTGATTTCTTTTATAAATTTAATTAATTAAAACGATTTTAATTTAAAATTATAATTTAGGTAAATATGTTTATCTAATAGGCAAGTATAAGGGTCGAACCTCTCTATTGTTATAAATGATCGTCCGTTCGACCCACCGTTCGCTATCGGGCGGTTCCTATCATCCGTTGAGAACGAATATTTTTTACTGTTCTAAATGGTCGTCCGTTCGATGTTTCATACGTTCCAAACGTATACATGAACAACTTTCGCCATATAAACCTATATAAAATAAAATCTGAACGTATACGTTAGTGAACGGACGATTCAAAAATAAACCCCCAGAACGTAAGAAATCGAACGGACGACCAATAGAACAAAAAAAAACATTTATTATTTATAACAATAAAAAGGTTTTACTCTTATACTTAACTTTTAGGTAAACATATTTACCTAAAATATAATTTAAAATTAACATCGTATCCAATTAATNAACTTTCCGAAACACTTTCAAAAGTTAAGTTGAAAAAATTAATTTTTTGTAAAAAAGTTGTCATTTTAAATCCCTCCTTGTGGGCAGGTTAAGTGTCAAATTTACAAAAAATATATACCAAATGATAGATAAAGACATCAAGTATCTATAAAAAAAAAAGTTATATTGATATGTTTATTTTTAAAAAAGTTACGGCAGTTTTTAGTAAAAAAAATTGAAAAAATTTCGANTTTTTTATTAACTTTGATGTCAACTTTCACCACGAAAACAAGTCCAGAGGTCAAATTTTTATTTTTCAAATTAAAGTACATTACATTAGCTTTAATTTAAGATATATATAAAAGTGTCAGACCTTCCGGAACATTTTCAAAAGTTAAGTTGAAAAAGTTAATTTTTTGTGAAAAAGTTGTCATTTTAAATCCCCCCGTGTGGGCAGCCAAAAAGTCAAATTTACAAAAAAAATATACCAAATAATAAGTAAAGACATCAAGCATCTACATAAAAAAAAATTATATTGATAGGTAATGACATCATGCATCTATAAAAAAAAGAATTATATTGATACGTTCATTTTTGAAAAAGTTATAACAGTTTTTAGTAAAAAAAATTGAAAAAATTTCGAAAATTAGCGATTTTTAAATTTGTAATTTTTTTGGAGGTTTCCCCCATTTACGGGGAACGAGGGAAATTTTTTCAATTTTGAAGGGTAATGTCTTCGACTAGATACGATTTGTGATCTTTTGACGTATCATTGAAAGAAATCGGTTCGGTGAGAGCTGAGAAAAAGTGGTAACAGACACAAAAAAAAAAAAAAAACAACACATCTTAGTAAAACCAGTCTCAGCTTCGCTCGATGCGAAAGTTTTTAATTTGATCCCACCCTAGGCCACGGTCTACCCCTAAATACGACATTGTTTGGAAAAGTTGTAAACATACAAATACATGAATAATTTGCACAAAAAATATTGGCAAATATTCAAAAGATGGTTTATTATGTGGTGCAAGGATGCTACAATAACCCGCTTGTCGTCTTATTATATAAAGTTCAATACCAACAAAATAATTGTTATATGTATTACGAGTTTTAATTATAATTACTGAGTAATCGAAATATAATATTATGTTTCAATTTAAATAACATATTAATTGAAAAATAGAAATTAATTTATAATGGTGAATAGAATATTTTAACATTTTGTATTTTATCTTTAGACAACGAAATATTTAAAACAAAAATTACTTTCTTCTGCACGTGTTCAAACAATAGGGGTAAAAATCCCCTATATATAAATGAATTATTATATATACAATGTACATATGAATGAGATTTATACAGACTTCAACTCATGTTGTCATCAATAACTATATAAGCCCATACATTTTATTATTTATTAATTGGATCATTTAAGTATAAATTTAATGTTTTACAATAAAAAAATAAATGTGAAAATAACAACTAATTATTTTAAATATGATAACTTAAAATACATACATAAATATACTTAAAAATTTTTGTTAGTAAATTTTAATCATTTTTTTCAAACTAATTTATGTTTTGTATAACAACATAATAAATTGTAATAATATTTATTATAATAAATATATTTTATTAATAAAAATATATATTAATTTTTTTTTTTATGTCCCTAAATCAATTAAGGGATCTCAAAACTGGGGGAGCCTTAGCTCCCCATTTCCGATTATAGCTACTTCTACGAATAATTGATTTCTTTTATAAATTTAATTAATTAAAACGATTTTAATTTAAAATTATAATTTAGGTAAATATGTTTATCTAATAGGCAAGTATAAGGGTCGAACCTCTCTATTGTTATAAATGATCGTCCGTTCGACCCACCGTTCGCTATCGGGCGGTTCCTATCATCCGTTGAGAACGAATATTTTTTACTGTTCTAAATGGTCGTCCGTTCGATGTTTCATACGTTCCAAACGTATACATGAACAACTTTCGCCATATAAACCTATATAAAATAAAATCTGAACGTATACGTTAGTGAACGGACGATTCAAAAATAAACCCCCAGAACGTAAGAAATCGAACGGACGACCAATAGAACAAAAAAAAACATTTATTATTTATAACAATAAAAAGGTTTTACTCTTATACTTAACTTTTAGGTAAACATATTTACCTAAAATATAATTTAAAATTAACATCGTATCTAATTAATTAATAATATAAAAATAAATAAATTAAATAAAACTATAATATAAAATATATGTAGCATTTTATTTTCGATAATTTAAGCACTGTTGTTAAAAGTGCATTAATAATTTTCAATTAAAATGTATGCAATTGTACACAAATTTTTTGTAGACTTTGTGTAATTAAATTATTTATATAATTTTGGCGAATTACTTAAACTAAATTCCCATCAAGTAAATTAAATTAAGAAATTAGAAACCTATGCTTTAGTCATAAATTATTGTTATTAAAAATTAATATATTAATTAAAAATAAATATTTTAATATTAAAAATCAAGTTGTATAAATTTAATATTCAACATATTTATTTATATTATTACAATAAAATGCAAACAATCGTGGAACATAAAATTGTTATCGAACAATACATATAGGACATGTAGTGTGATTTATAACAAATATACTATTAAATATACAGGATGTTCAGTAAGTCAGGAAACGGGTTTCTACTGTTTGTAACAATGAGAACAATAGAAACCCGTTTCCTGACTTACTGAACACCCTGTATAAAAAGACATCTAGGCATCTAGGTATATCTTTTTTATAAATTTGACTCTTTACCTGCCCACAAGGGGGTATTAAAAATAACAACTTTTTCACAAAAAATTAACTTTTTCAACTTAACTTTGAAAGTATTCCGGAAAGTCTAACACCTTTTTATAAATATTAAATTAAATCTAATGTAATACGCTTTATCAAAAAAAAAAAAAAATGTTGGATTTAATTTTGTCTTCGCGGTGAAAATGGCTACTGAATACTATTTTGTGTATAAATTCTCGATTTTGTATTTTACATTTTTTATTTTAAAATGCTATAACTTTTTAAAAAATGTATGGATCAATACAATTTTTTCATGAGAAGTATTATTTATATACATCTTTCATTTGTCATACTTTATCTTGGTCAGGATATTTATTGAAATAGCAGATCATGCAGCTTTTGGAATAATCCAACAATTTCTTAATATTAAACACTATCTAAAGATTTGTATAGAAGCGTTTTTTTTGATAGTGATTTTAATCACTGTCAGATATTATTATACTTGATCTAACTATGCCACGTTACCACTGTGCTGCGACTCCCCTGTGCTAGGTCTTTAAAGTTAAAAGAAAAATTCAACATGTGTCGGATATCTACTTCAATTTCTTCTGAACATTGGTTTTAAATTGAATTATTATAGAAAAAATTTCAAATGAATTTTCATTGTATCTTTTGTAATGAAATTTCAGTAGGTTTAGTATTTAAAAAAAACAGCAATTTTTAAATGAAAAAAAAAATTGGAAAATGTCAATTTTACTGTATTCAAATTTTGAAATATTTTTCCAAATTCCTAATATTAAAGGATATTTTTTTTTTATTTTTTCGCAAAATATTTAGTAAATCCAAAGTGTGACACACAACCGTTTGACAAATATGTTTAAATTGAAGTTTAAAATCATAAAACATTTATCTTAAAATATTTTTTTCTTATTGAATTTTTTGAAATTAATGATTTTTAATGTTAATGAACTTATTAAATTTTAAGTTAAATAATTTATGTGTAAAATTATTCAAAATAACTACTTGAAAACAAATTTCTATTAACAAGTTGAAAAATTTATAAAAAGAAAAAATAATAATATAATTATTTGGAACTATAGAAGCTAGTAAGAATTATTAAATAATTAAAAAAATCTACCAGAAAATAAATATTTATATATTTTTAATTTTATATAGAATAATAATTAAAGATCANGATCCCACCCTAGGCCACGGTCTACCCCTAAATACGACATTGTTTGGAAAAGTTGTAAACATACAAATACATGAATAATTTGCACAAAAAATATTGGCAAATATTCAAAAGATGGTTTATTATGTGGTGCAAGGATGCTACAATAACCCGCTTGTCGTCTTATTATATAAAGTTCAATACCAACAAAATAATTGTTATATGTATTACGAGTTTTAATTATAATTACTGAGTAATCGAAATATAATATTATGTTTCAATTTAAATAACATATTAATTGAAAAATAGAAATTAATTTATAATGGTGAATAGAATATTTTAACATTTTGTATTTTATCTTTAGACAACGAAATATTTAAAACAAAAATTACTTTCTTCTGCACGTGTTCAAACAATAGGGGTAAAAATCCCCTATATATAAATGAATTATTATATATACAATGTACATATGAATGAGATTTATACAGACTTCAACTCATGTTGTCATCAATAACTATATAAGCCCATACATTTTATTATTTATTAATTGGATCATTTAAGTATAAATTTAATGTTTTACAATAAAAAAATAAATGTGAAAATAACAACTAATTATTTTAAATATGATAACTTAAAATACATACATAAATATACTTAAAAATTTTTGTTAGTAAATTTTAATCATTTTTTTCAAACTAATTTATGTTTTGTATAACAACATAATAAATTGTAATAATATTTATTATAATAAATATATTTTATTAATAAAAATATATATTAATTTTTTTTTTTATGTCCCTAAATCAATTAAGGGATCTCAAAACTGGGGGAGCCTTAGCTCCCCATTTCCGATTATAGCTACTTCTACGAATAATTGATTTCTTTTATAAATTTAATTAATTAAAACGATTTTAATTTAAAATTATAATTTAGGTAAATATGTTTATCTAATAGGCAAGTATAAGGGTCGAACCTCTCTATTGTTATAAATGATCGTCCGTTCGACCCACCGTTCGCTATCGGGCGGTTCCTATCATCCGTTGAGAACGAATATTTTTTACTGTTCTAAATGGTCGTCCGTTCGATGTTTCATACGTTCCAAACGTATACATGAACAACTTTCGCCATATAAACCTATATAAAATAAAATCTGAACGTATACGTTAGTGAACGGACGATTCAAAAATAAACCCCCAGAACGTAAGAAATCGAACGGACGACCAATAGAACAAAAAAAAACATTTATTATTTATAACAATAAAAAGGTTTTACTCTTATACTTAACTTTTAGGTAAACATATTTACCTAAAATATAATTTAAAATTAACATCGTATCTAATTAATTAATAATATAAAAATAAATAAATTAAATAAAACTATAATATAAAATATATGTAGCATTTTATTTTCGATAATTTAAGCACTGTTGTTAAAAGTGCATTAATAATTTTCAATTAAAATGTATGCAATTGTACACAAATTTTTTGTAGACTTTGTGTAATTAAATTATTTATATAATTTTGGCGAATTACTTAAACTAAATTCCCATCAAGTAAATTAAATTAAGAAATTAGAAACCTATGCTTTAGTCATAAATTATTGTTATTAAAAATTAATATATTAATTAAAAATAAATATTTTAATATTAAAAATCAAGTTGTATAAATTTAATATTCAACATATTTATTTATATTATTACAATAAAATGCAAACAATCGTGGAACATAAAATTGTTATCGAACAATACATATAGGACATGTAGTGTGATTTATAACAAATATACTATTAAATATACAGGATGTTCAGTAAGTCAGGAAACGGGTTTCTACTGTTTGTAACAATGAGAACAATAGAAACCCGTTTCCTGACTTACTTAACACCCTGTATAAAAAGACATATAGGCATCTAGGTATATCTTTTTTATAAATTTGACTCTTTACCTGCCCACAAGGGGGTATTAAAAATAACAACTTTTTCACAAAAAATTAACTTTTTCAACTTAACTTTGAAAGTATTCCGGAAAGTCTAACACCTTTTTATAAATATTAAATTAAATCTAATGTAATACGCTTTATCAAAAAAAAAAAAAAATGTTGGATTTAATTTTGTCTTCGCGGTGAAAATGGCTACTGAATACTATTTTGTGTATAAATTCTCGATTTTGTATTTTACATTTTTTATTTTAAAATGCTATAACTTTTTAAAAAATGTATGGATCAATACAATTTTTTCATGAGAAGTATTATTTATATACATCTTTCATTTGTCATACTTTATCTTGGTCAGGATATTTATTGAAATAGCAGATCATGCAGCTTTTGGAATAATCCAACAATTTCTTAATATTAAACACTATCTAAAGATTTGTATAGAAGCGTTTTTTTTGATAGTGATTTTAATCACTGTCAGATATTATTATACTTGATCTAACTATGCCACGTTACCACTGTGCTGCGACTCCCCTGTGCTAGGTCTTTAAAGTTAAAAGAAAAATTCAACATGTGTCGGATATCTACTTCAATTTCTTCTGAACATTGGTTTTAAATTGAATTATTATAGAAAAAATTTCAAATGAATTTTCATTGTATCTTTTGTAATGAAATTTCAGTAGGTTTAGTATTTAAAAAAAACAGCAATTTTTAAATGAAAAAAAAAATTGGAAAATGTCAATTTTACTGTATTCAAATTTTGAAATATTTTTCCAAATTCCTAATATTAAAGGATATTTTTTTTTTATTTTTTCGCAAAATATTTAGTAAATCCAAAGTGTGACACACAACCGTTTGACAAATATGTTTAAATTGAAGTTTAAAATCATAAAACATTTATCTTAAAATATTTTTTTCTTATTGAATTTTTTGAAATTAATGATTTTTAATGTTAATGAACTTATTAAATTTTAAGTTAAATAATTTATGTGTAAAATTATTCAAAATAACTACTTGAAAACAAATTTCTATTAACAAGTTGAAAAATTTATAAAAAGAAAAAATAATAATATAATTATTTGGAACTATAGAAGCTAGTAAGAATTATTAAATAATTAAAAAAATCTACCAGAAAATAAATATTTATATATTTTTAATTTTATATAGAATAATAATTAAAGATCAATTGAACGTATACAGAAAAGATTAGATTTTTTAGAATAGATTTTTTTCGATATTATTAGAATTAAAAATATATAAGTATCAAAAATAAAAAGGTGTTAAAAATATCTATGTCAATATAAGTGAGTAGATTACGAAAAAATTGACTTTAAATTAATTTAGTGACTAAATGTTATCTCTGAAATATATACAATCAACATATGCAGTAGATAATCATAAAATTGTTGAGATATACAAATATTTTAGAAATTTCAGACGTTCATCATTGTAAATAAAAAAATAAACCTACATATTATGCTGAAATGTTATAAATGGAATAAAATATCTAATTTTCTATTTTAACTTTTTTTTTCTAAAACCAGGGTTCTATTCAAGCACTTGTAAAAATTTTGAAACGTACAAATAAATTAAGTGATCATGTAATATAATTTGATTTACAGGGTAAGTGAACGAATCTGTATAGGAATAAACTTTCATGCGAACACAAACTCTATCTTCTAAATCTGATTTTGTAAAATTACTAATCAGACAATTTCCAACTAATTAATAAAATTGATTATAAGGCACTATTAAGTTACCAGACTTAAAATTATCATTAACAGTATATGCTTTAAAATACAATAATAGGAAAAATTTATCTAATTGATTTGGATACTTAGCATAATTAATACATCTTTGACAAGTGAGTTTTTCTAAAAGTGTTTTATTAAATAGCCACATATATTAATAAAAGAACTTCTTTCAGGAAAATTTAAAAATCTGTAGTCAAAAGTAAAATTGATTAAATCTTTATGTGGCTCTTCAATATTAAAACCATTATTGGTTCTCTGGAACTAAATATTTCGTTGAAATCTTTGATAAAATTTAATCCATATAAATTTTAAAAATAATCAAAATGAAGGATTTTTTTAAATGTCCATCCATCAATTAAATTTTGTTTCATCAGAACCTGTGTACTAATTTATTATCATTATATTTCCAAATATATCAATCATTTTGTTTTGGTGTTCAACTTGGGCTTTGATATTTAGGAACATTTAAAGAAATAAAAATATATCATTTACTATATAATATTTTATAGAGGAAAGGTGTGATTGAGTCAGTAACACGGCAGTGTTTGATGCGCTCTGTCTCAGGTTTGTTAAAACTCTGATACGAGCGGTTTCATTAACCAAGCGAGAGATCAGTTTGGTAATTGGAGTCGCCATCTCTTTCCTCAGTGACGGACAAACTACCTCTCCAGTATCAATGGTTAATAAATTCCTCCTTTGGGAGAGGCCACTATGGCCCTTAATAGCCTTTAAAAAAGCGAAAAAATTATGTATATCATTTATGAAATCAATTGTGAATTGAGGATATAGAATTTTAGGAATTAAAGTTTTTGACATGTTAGTAGTAATATCCGAGGTACCAAAAACTTAAGTGACTTAATTCATCAATTTTTTTTTAAAGTACCAAAACAGATATGGACATGAATTAATTTAAGAGTTAATCAATGCTTAAATTCAGAATAACAATTATAAAATAAACTTTATGGTCTTTAATGACATTATTATTGCTAATTAAAAAATAATGTTTAAATAACATGTTCCAAGTTAATTTAATTAAATTGAGCTGAACGGAAACGTAAAAATTTGTTTTCTATTTACTTCAAATTATTAATTTAACATTATGAACATTTTGTGCCTTGTTTAGAAATAAAAACTTTAACATTAAGGTTAATATTTTACAGGCGACGAATTGGTACTAAAATAAGATATTTTAGTCAGTCATGGATTGTTTATTATAAATTATGACGATCAATAGATATATTTTTTGTGTTGTCAGTTAGTGTATTTATAAACTCACAACAATGTATCTTACTATCATTGATAATAGCAATGCTGCGTACCTGCTAATATCAATGTCATAAAAAATCAATTAGCTACCTGTATTTGTTATCCCTTGTGTATTATACATGTATATTAACTCAAAAATTTGAAACTTTAAATGTTTATATCTAATAAACAAATAAATTTATATTAAAAATTCAAATACCATTTACTATTAAATTAAAAACTCAAACATTTTATTAAATTAAAAATATGTCTTACCATTTAAAAAAAAAAAGTTGACACCCTTACTAGGCATCAGGGATGAACTTAAAAAGTATTACATAGTTAATAATTCAAGAATAATGTGTAACTAAAGATAACTAAAAAAATGTTTAAATATATTTATTCTGTAAGTGGGTTATGATAAAAAAATCACCCTGTATATATGACTAGATGTAGATTTCATTGAAATAGAGCAACTTACTAATTAATACATAAAAAACAAAATTATTAAAAAATATATGAATATAATATAATATGATATAATTGATTTCTATTGAAGTAACTCGATGAACACCCACTACTATTTAGAAACATTTTGGCCAAGTGTAAAGACCCACCTATTCATTAAAATATTTGGTATAATCAATCATTTTAACAACGCTTTGTTTTTGAAGTGCTGAATCTCGTTTGAGTATATAATTTGTCCTTTTCGCTTACACGATTCTTGTAACTAAAATACAGTTAATAATACCCAGATAACAATTTAACATTCTCAAAATACTATAAAAATATGGTAATCTAAATAAAAACATCGTAGAAATATTTCGCTACCCTCTCAATTTCTCTTAAAATAATTATTTTATTTTTTTTGGTTTTTGTTAGTTTTATATGTATTTCCAATCATCAATCGCAAAACATTTTTATGTTTACCCATCATATCTTATAACGGTGACAAATTAATTTTTTTAAGTAATATATATACGTTATATATATATAATATTTGCTTATAAAATAAAAAATGATCTAATTAAGAAAATTACTGATCGATAATAAGTTAATATCAACCAATCTAAAGTTATTATTAATAACTTTAGGACCAGTGCTTCGGAAGTTATTCACAATTTTTCAACTAGCAGAAGTAGAAGAGCGACCTAGAAATGACTAATAATAATAACATGATGATAGCAAAATCCTTTTATTTACCTCAAGTTTATATTTAAAATGAAAATATTTTTCAAAGTATTAGACCAAAAGTTGTTATTGTCCATTCATTTTCTTAATTAGGGCGTTATATATTTTATAAGCTAGTTAAATATGCATGTTGCTGTTTAAAAAAATTAATTTGATGCTCCTATAAGATATAAGGGATGGATTTAAAAAGTATTTTATAATTGATAGATGGAATTAGATATCTAACTAGAAAAAAAAAATGATATTTTAAGAGTAATTTAGTGACTAGCATCAAAAGAATCACACAGCATAATTATATTGAAATATTATAAATTTAATATTATTATAAAGTTATCAGAATAATCGAATAATACTATTAAAATTATATTTTCACATTGATAGGAAAATATTATATATGTAATTAATTATTACCAAATATTTTCATATAATCATTTTCAAAATATTTTACATATAATCTTTTAAGAATTCTTAAGTTAATGTATTTAATATTGAATTTTAAGGGAAATATTCTTAAAATAATTTTAAAATATTTTATGAATATTATTATAGATATATGTAAAAAGTATATTTACAATATTGCTTTGTACATATGTTTTACTTATATTATTATCATATTTACGAGGACCATTGAAAAAATGCAACCCAACTGTACCACCTATTAATATAAAACCATGTTTGCAGAGGAGTGAAGTGGAAGAGATTCCTCCCCTCCAAATCCCCTCTATTCTATATTCTGAAGTTTTCTGGACTCCCTATTAAATTCCTAAATATCCACTAAGCTTTTTTACCATTTTTAGATATAATGTCATTGTACCTTCAATGAATTCACTTATGTATTATAAATTTTTAAATATTACTATTTATCAAAATCTAATTTGTTGATATTATAGTACATTATAGTAATATTTCTAGATATTTATAATATTGTTTCTAAATTTTGGGGTTACTTTACTAGAACAGTATTATAATATACTAACTGCTATATTTAAGAAATATTTTAATATATTATCAGATCATAAGAATTTTGGCTAAATAATTTTTGGTAACGTTACTACAATATTCTTGAATCAGGTGAGAACTATCTTTAAATATTTCCACAATGTTTTCATTAAGATCTCCATACATATTCAGCATTTTTAGATATTTATATTAACCAAAAAATGTAGTCATTTACATATTTTACAATGAGATGTAAAAAGAAAAATGAGAAAAGGTATTTACAAAATTAAGTACTTTATATTATTTTACTTAACTTTCGTATTTTCACTTACTTTGAAAATAAACTTATTTTAAAAATAAACATAAGGTTATTAGTTTATTTACATTAACTTATGTATGTCATAATGAACGACAATACAGTATATTAATCAATTATCTAAGGAATAATATAACTTAAGTTAATTAATATTCACGGAATATAATCTGTTTAAATTTATACTGCAAACCAAGTACATTGGTTATGTTTATAATAATTGTACTCAGTGAGTTAAATTATTTGCTACACATATTGTATTACTTAATTTTCAAGCGAAATAAAATAACAACGTCTGTGGCTGTTTTGTCTTATATCTAAAAATTAGAATAGTAATTTAAATCAGTAAATTTATTTGGACATAACAAAGTAAAATAAATAATTTTTAATTAATTAATGGATTTTTATTATGTAAATTCTTTCAACATAAAACTTTTTTTTGTAAATTTAAAATAACAGGCTCAAAATACATTACAATTGTTGAGTATAGATATTTTTGTACATAGATTTTTGTTTCTTTGAATATTAAAATCGCATTCATAAAGAAGCATCTATTTTTATTATACTCCACACGTGAATGTATTCAGACGAAATTGTCTTTATTAAAGATTTTTATTCTTATATCCGAGCAGTCGTAAACAAATGTCAAAGCTTTTTAAATATCTAGTCACGTCTGATAAAAGCTTCCGTTATATTGAATGTTTTCCTCATACATATAAAAAATATTATACTTATATCACAGTTTTTATAAATGACAAATGCTCTTTGAAACCGAATCGACTCTAGTAATATAGTTTGGTCGTTTTTATTTATCGAATTTATATATATAGTTTTGATGTTGAAACTAAAGATAATAAAAATTCTTTATTCACCGGGCCATTTAATTTAGCAGCCTACAAATTTTTATAACTTATGCAGAGTTTCAACCTATTTTGAAAATATATTAAACGCCAAAGATTATGTATAACACTTTTCAAGAATTTACAGAAATATTTTATTTATATAAACAAATATTTTATAATTAATTATGCGCTAAAAAATTATTCAACGGTAATATTTATAATAATACAAATTGTATGTACTTAGATATTGACTATTCTATATTTTATTTAATTCTAAAAGTCGAAAATTAGAATCCTGCGTGTATAACTGCGTAAAGTATTGTATTTAAGTAGTCATCAGTGGTGTTACGCGATAAATGATATACACGGGTATACGCCATATACCCACTTTTTGGTGTTTTGTTCATTCTTTTTTTTTAAAATGTTGCTGTGATATTTTTACTGTCGTCATAGTCATGGTAATTTGATATATATCAGATGTTCAGGATACCTGTAATTAGGAACAATAACTACTCAAATTTTTGGATAAAATGAATGTTGCAGTAACTCACACTCGTAACAAATGTGTTTTTCCTCTAATCTAATCCCCAAGAGTAGAAGGCAACGGGAAACCACTGCACTTATCCCATCCATAGTAATATCAGTTGACCTTTGGGTATCTGGTATCCAACACCCAAAAACGGGTAAGAATTAAAAAAAATATATCCCCAAGTGATCATTATTGCATGTGTAGTATCAAAAATTTAAGTTTTATCTTAAATTATCTACGATAAAAGTTTTATAAAATTGTTTTATTAAAAGAGCAGCACTTCATTTGTTAATACTTAATTAGTAATACACTTAATTTGGATAAAAATTGTTTATTACGCTATTGTATTTAAAAATATGTATACATTATAATAGTAACATTTTGACATAAGAACAAGCGTATAATAAACTAGATCCATTCTTAAGCCAATAAGTGGTGATGGTAACGTTCATTAATATTTATGAGTCAAGTCATTTCTGTAGCGGCTGCCATAAGTTAGTGGTCTGTTTTTGGCTGAATGGCGCTACATTATCAGACCAATAAACGTTATTGGACGTTAACTGTCGGTGTAGTTTTTCTTTAAACAACAAAAACCGTTTAGATATTATTGCAAACTAAAATAAGAAAAAATCATGATTTCTATCCACTTCCAGAGCATTTTATATTCTTTGGAACGAGTGAATAGAGCAACCATTTTGTAAAACCACCATAACAATTTCTTAAATATACAAAATGTAATACTTATTTACCACCCAATAAAACTGTACCGCTGACGTTACTCGGATGCTTAAAGGATTTGGTGAAACTCTAAATATCCAATACATACTTTAACCTGCAAAGAAAAATAAAAGTGCATCGTCCTATTTTTAATAGTGATTTCAAATTGAGTATGAGGTAAGTTACTTAATAATTTTTAATAGATATCTCATGAGGTACTGCAAATAAACATAATATAACAACTAATTGATTAATACATTACCAATATATTCGAACCAAATAATAAAGGACCAATATGACTAATGCATCTGAGGCTCATACCATTTTCTATAAAATTTTTCTGGTGGAATATAAATATTTATTGAAGTTGTTTGATGAAAAATTGCTTTGTGATTTCAATCGAAGTTTAACGTAAAGGATGGCATCTGTTTTCAAGTGTAACGCCAGCAAGAATAAAATGATTATGCTGAAAGCTCAAATCTAGTAAAACGAATTTTTGAAATACCTACTCTAAGAAAAGTAATCGTAACTCAATTATTATACATATATATATATATTCAGAAACAAGATAGTTGATTAATTTTTTGGTCTTAGGTTTTAATTAGACAATCCTAGTACCGTGGATGCTCTAGCGTTATGATAATTTATCCCTTAAATATTTACACATTTATTAGAACTCATTTGTTGAATTAAACTATATAAATGTTAAAACTGTATGAAAATAACTATAATAATGATTAAATAATATATAACGCGTTTTTATAAAATAGATGCGTCGCAATAGATACTTTTGTTCAAAATAATATAATTTCATTCAACCACCGATCAGTCAGAATCTCTTAATATTATCAATAAATCTCTTTCACGACTAAAAGAACTACTGAGTATCTCATTCGTGCACATTATATTACATTAGATCGATTTTCTCAAGGGACTATCAATCGTAAGTCTATATTAAGAAAACTACATTGTAAAAGAAAAGAAATTATGCTTGTAGCACGTGACTGAATTATTACATATGTAATAATATAACTTTAAACACACCAGTGAATTTTCCATGTGTTCGTTAATTTCTTTAAAAACAAGAACCAGGCCTCTCGAGATTAAAAATATTGAGTTGTCTATTATATTGTCAACGTAATTGTTGTCTAAGTAATAAC
Source organism: Daktulosphaira vitifoliae (assembly GCF_025091365.1). Taxonomy (NCBI): domain Eukaryota; kingdom Metazoa; phylum Arthropoda; class Insecta; order Hemiptera; family Phylloxeridae; genus Daktulosphaira; species Daktulosphaira vitifoliae. The sequence goes on from NW_026099572.1 coordinate 85,298,823, forward strand.
TTTTAGTTTATTTTAAACAGATATAAGTCCGAGATTGACACTCTTCTATGATCATAATCAAATTGAAAATTATTTTAGTTACGTTAAAAACAATTTTTCTTGATTTATTTATTAACAAAACGATAAAGTCATGCTGATAACAAAAGATGATTACCATACTGTGAGACAACTATCACGTGCACAATTGATACTTAATATTTTGTATTTATTTTGAAAGAAAATATACAGTTTATTAGAATTGACCCATGTTACTTTTTTCCCTATCACCTCTATTTGTGGGCTAGGTAATAGACTTCATCAAATAAATTTTGTCTAATAAATCTTTTATATTTTCAACATTAATACATCAATGTCGATTCAAACGTAAATTTATTCATACAATTATAAAGCGGTAATGATATTACTGAAATGTTCACTATAACATTTTAAATTTAAACTCAACGTCCTACAAAGACTGGAAATATTAAAAACCAAAACTTAAATAAAAAAAAAATTTGATTGTTTAGAATTGAAGTAATTTCATAATAAAATTATAATGAAAAACGATGAAATTCAAGGCGAACTATATTATTTTCAGAATGATGTTTTCTTTTCAAGGTATAGCCATAAAATGTTTGCTTTAAATGAAGTAATATAGAGTAAGAATAAAATCTAATATGATAACTCTAAATTAAGTCTAATTGATCTAAATATGGTTTAAATTTTAAAAGTACTACAACTAGAAAATATCTCTAGACAAAATAATGTCCTTTAATTTCTTTAAGACAAATATTTAAATAGCTTAATCGAAAGTTATTTATTAAAATTTTTAAAAATGAAAAACATATTAGTAGTAATTGACACTGTCCCGTGTCATAATATACTAAAAGCGCTATACTTAAAAGTAGAAAAAGATTAGCTCTGGAACACATAAAACTGAATTGAATTTTTTCTATCACCAATTAAAATAAATCTTTTTTTAATAGTTAATGCAATTACTCATTTTAAAAATGTAAGCTGTTCTTAGAAAAAATAAATAGTTGTACTTTTGTAGTGACTCAAAAAGAGAGCACCACTTGTAGTAACTCAAAAAAAAAAGAATTAAATAAAATAAATATAAAAAGGTGTTGAGTGCTTGTTTGAGCTACTACTCTATTGTATTAATTATATTATGACTCGGGGTATGAGACGAGGGTCTGTAAGAAAGATAGAAGATAATAGAAAAATAAAGTGATCTTTATTCTATTAATATGAGATTTATTGTGATTAATTGTTAATTCATTAATATCAATAATGTCACGAGTTTTGACGGTTATCAAAGACAGGTGGAATTGAGTCATCTCGTGTGCCTACCCAGAGTGGTTTGGTGGCTATACACATGAATCTCCAACCTAACTTCTGAAATAGACACGTATCAATGATATAACTCTGTACAAACATTATCAATTTTATTAAATTTACTTGGTATATTTATTATTATCGATGATCACTTGATTTTCCTGTATTCCTACTTAATCTATGTACTCATAAAATTTATTTCTAAACCTTATATATTTTTGGTGAAAATATTAGTTTCCTACCTTGATATTTCTAATGACACGTTGAAATAAATAAATATTGTGTTATTGTATAAATATAATTGTAGAGACGAGGGATCACTTCTCGCATATAATTCGTTATGAAAATGTGGACTGATCAAGCGTGGTGAATGATTCTATGAATAACTGACCGCATCTGAGCAAGTGAGAGCATTCTGACCACTATCAAAGTGACATCTAAGCCAGAATGCTCATTATTTTGGGCTTTTTATATTAATTTTGATGGTATTTCAAAGGCAAGAAGTGATCACCGACGCTACAATTATTTCTTTATGAATTGTAATTTATAACATTTTATAAATTACATTTTTATCAATAATGATCTACATTTCATAATGTACTATAAAATCTTACACATTATTTGTTAACTTATGTCTAACACATTACTATTACATATTGTTTATTATTTCCTGTTTGTTTTATATAATTAATATATGCTTTTTTCTACGAAATTTCATTAGTATATTTAATCATTTAAAAGGTATATACATATATATATTTTATTTTTATTGGTATACATATCATTTTGCGTCATTGATTAATTAATTTAAGTCTTAAATAATACATTATGACATTAATGATATACTGTGTATATCATGACACTATTATTGTAATTATTAAAAGAAAATTAGTGGTTTTTAGTGAATCTTCCTTTATTCCCAACAATTTTTTCTTATTATATATATATATATTTATAAATTTACCTCATAAAAGATAAATTTTATTTCAGTATCTTTTATTCAAAAATAACTTACAAGCTGACGCAACACGCGATTACTATCTAATATGTATTTTTCAGAAACTTTCATGATTTTTAAGTTAAAACTTTAGTTACAAAGTATATTTTATACTAAAGAGTTTATTGTAAGTTATTGTTTAATGATTTGTTTACAATGAAAATAATATTTATTTTTAAAATATTATTAGTATTTTTTAGTTTAGATATTTAGAAACGAAATGTTTATTAGAAATGTTAAAAAATAAAAAAAGAAAATTGCTAAAACTGGCTACTATTAAATTTTAAAAAAGAAAAAACACTTTTTATTATTAAAAAAAATAATGATAAAACATTTTATTTTAACGTAGTATATGAATGCATTTATTATAAAAAAAACTACAAAGAAATGTTTACTGTATCAAAGGTTATAGGAGTTGTCAAATAGATCTGTTCTATTCTGTATTGATAAAAGTATTTTCAAGCTGCTAAACTGGAGATTGATATATTATAATCCATTATATATAGAGAGATCTAAAAGGAAAGTCTTATAAAGCAGGGTAACCGATACAGCCGTTTCCGTTAAAAAAATATTATAGATGGAATGGGTAAATTGTTCTACCAGTTTTTGCTTAGTAAAACAAAGTTAAGCTAATCAATTTTCAAAAAAACCCAATAAACAAACCGGTATAATTGTGAATTGTAATTTTTTTACTTCTTTTTATCAATTACATACTCAATTTTAAAATTAATATATTTTATAGAATTTTGTTAAAATAAATAACTATTTGATATGTAAAAATGGCAATAATATTCCAATGATTTATAATTATATGAGTAAAATAATTAGGTATATTTACATGTAATCTTAAAAAAACATTAAGTTATCCATTATTATTTTTACAAATCTATATTTATAAAAAGTAGAAATATGTGATTTGAGTTATGAAATTTCTTTGTTTACAAAATTACAACAGTGCACTATTGTTAATAATTATTTACACTTATTAATTTTTCTTGATAACTTTAATAAAAGATTAAATGAAAGTAATAAATGATGTGCTTGTGGCTTAACTTAAGCTATAATAGATGACTTAGCCAAATGTTATGTTTGTGACTTTCAAGATCATAATAAACTTGCAGAATACATGTTATCTTCCAAGTTGGCTTAAACAGTTAACATTACAAAAAATTTACAGAAAACTTTAAGTAATCATTGACTCAATAGTATAAGTATAATAAATATTTTTTTATATTCACAGTTAATATGGTGGAAATATTATTTAGTGCTTGGTTTTACGTGTTATAAGATTTTTTTTATGTAAAAATATCTTTCTAATCAAATTTTAACGATAAATAATATGGCTAAATGTATCATTTATTTCTAATGCAATAATTCTTGGTGGTAAAATAATTCTACAAGAAAGTTCAACTAAATTTACTTGGCATGCATTTAGACTCTGAACTAAATTGAAGTACTCTCGTTAAAATGAAAATAATACATGTATTGATCAACAACCCAGGTAACAATTATGATGTATTAGTATTCTTCTAATACTAAAAATATAATTATACTAAAATATTATAAATTCAATGTTATAATATTATCAGAATAAATTACAATACATTTTAACTCTAGTTATCACTTAATAAACAAAATTTTTGTTTAAATATTTTGTCAGTAACAAAAATTGAAGCGCAACTATTTATTACTATTTTATAAAAATATATTTAATTTTTATGTAGTTTATATAGACATGAATGATTCTACAATTCCTCATTAAAAAAACAAATATTATAATCTTTATACAAACTGAATTTCAAGTAGCTATAAAATATTTCAAACTTAAATCATTAATATGTATCACAATAATTACAATTCAAATTAAAAAAAATTAATGTTTATTAAAATTCGAACTCATTAGTAACTTTACTGCTATTATATGCTATATCATTAATTTAGATAAAGCCATATTTAATGAAAAATCATTGGCAATAATATTCAGGTTGTCATTTCTTCGAAAATATTATAGTGTATAATGTACATATCATACATTTATGAGTTTTAGATGATAAATGACTTTGCTGAAAATGATAGTTTTTATATGATAAATGATCAGATAAGTTCTCTTTGTACTTAACTCATATGTATTTTAAAGAACTGTAAGGTTTCACATGTTCATAAATTTTTAAAAGTCGAATATTTTCTAGTTATTCAAAATTTAAATAAAAGATTTATCTTTAAGGTAACATTATTAAAATTCACATAATGCATCATTTAACTTCCAGTTTCTGAGTATTAGGTTATTAGACTGATTTTTAATCCTAATATATAAATGTGAACTTACATTTTTATGACAAATAAATTTACATACGCTGATTATATATATATAATATTATATATTATAAATACACTAATCAAAATGGTTTTTATAATTGATGCGTTGCACAGTAATCAGCAATTTGCTTTTTACTTTGATGTGAAGCTGAGAAGGTATTAATTTTACCATTATGTGTTTATATACATATATTATAATATATATGTATTTTTGTGTGTGTGTGTGTCTGTCACAACTTTTTTCAGTTCTTTCTGGACTGATTTTTTTCAACGATACGTCAAATAATCACAAATTATTTCCTCAAACATGGAACAATTTTCCCTCATTCCCTGTAATTGGTGGAAATTTCTCAAAAAATTACGATTATAAATATCGGTAAATTTCGTCTTTACTAAACTTTTTTTTCTTAAAACTGCTATACATATTTTTTTAAGTGAATGAATTAAAATAATTTGTTTATATAAATATCTTATGTTTTTGTCTTTCCTTTGGTATACATTTTTTGAAAATCTAAACTTTTATCTGCCCACAAGGGGTTTTAAAATAACAAGTTTTGCATAAAAATTTTACTTTTTCAACTTAAGTTTTAATAATGCTCTATAAATAATCCGAGTTTTAAGCATATTTTAAAATAAAGCTCATGCTACATACTGTAAGTTAAAATTTTCCCGACGTCTTATCTTCTATATATGAACAATCCCTGAAGTTAAAAAAAAATATTATTTTGTTGTAGAAATTCATCGTTATTCGTGTTGTTATAATTTTCTATATACATTAGGGTGGCGCAAAAAAATCGATCTTCGAGATGTTTATGAGATACCTCATAAATGTATTATATACATTAAAATAAACATTTTATGAAAATTTGAGGTTTAAAAAAAAAATTTATACTATACATTTTAATATGTTTTAGGTGAAACGGTATAATTTATAAGAATTGTGAAGATAAGTTCCCTATTTACCCCCTTTTTTATAAATAAAATTATAAAAATGATCTAAGTATCAGTGTTAAATATTTTGCAGCTTATAATGTCTATCCAACTATATGAATAATAAAAGCAAAGGGCTGTCTTTATTGAAAAAAATGTTCTACATATCAATGGCTTATAATAAATTAGGGCAATGAAATACAGGGCGATTCTTTTATGTTATTTTTATCATTACTTTACTAGTATTCCTCCACTTTATAGTTAAATGTGTTAATAACTATTGAAGTACATTATGAAATTTGTTTTCGATCAGTCATTTTCTTTATTATATATTTATATTTTATTAGCTAGTTAAATATGTATGTTGTCATTTAAAAAAACAAAGTTGTCACTCTTATATGGTATAAGGGATGAATGAAAAAAGAAACTTAATAGCTATAAATTAAGAAATAAAAATTAAAAATACCATAAAGAATTTCTTTATTATAATTATTATTTTAAGAGAAATCGAGTAGCTTTTATTTAAAAAAATCACTGTGCATAAAACAACTACTAATTTTTCCGTAAAAATTATAATACTAGATTTTTAAATATCAATTCCATATTAAATTTATTTACAATAATAAGTATTTATTCATATTTTATAATTATAAATCATAAAATTTGTAATCAGGTTATAAATAAGAAAATAGGAGTTCTTGTTGCCTTTGGAATATTTTTTCTAAAAATTAAATACTACAGATTTTGATTCTATCAATAGATAATCTAATTTTATAAGCCTTTATATTATGATTTATTTACTATATATATTCATCAAATTTACTATTCATCAATTACAAAAAAGAAAAATTTAAAAGAATCTTTTATGTTATTTTTATCATTACTTAGCTAGTCTTCCTCTTTTTTATATTTAAAAATGTTAATAAATATTGAGGTACATTTTCTTAATATAATTATTATTTTAAGATAAATTATATTAAAAAAATCACTCTGTATAAAACAACTAATTTCTCTGTAAAAATTTGTATATATCAATTTCATGTTAAATTTAATTGTTACAATAAATATTTATTTATGTATTATGCATATCAATTATTAAACTTGTAATCAGGTTATAAATAAATCAATAGAAGATTTTGTTGCTTTTGGAATAATTTAATAATTTCTTCTAAAAATTAAACACTACAGATTGGCTTCGAAGTATTTTATATGATAGTGAATTTAATCATTGTCAGATATTAATTATACATATCTCAACTATGTCACTTCCTACTATGTCTTGTCTTCACTGTGTAGGGTTTATTCATTTTAATTTATGTATTTTTATAATTTTAAAGTATAAGTATAATAATTTCAATAAACAAAAAAAAAAAATTTTGTGGAACATTAATGTGTTATTATCCTTAAAACATTATCTATAAATTAAAAATATATTTAGATGTATTTCAAAATTTAAAAATCTAAAAATTAAAAAAGGAGTTAGCTGACTTTATCGTGTAACACCTCAAGTAAAGTTCATTTTTTAAACATATAAACATAAATTTTTGATACTTATTTAGAATTTTCTTTTCGGCAACTGAACTCGAAAAATAAAAATAGGCCACTATGTTCAAGCAAAATTAAGATGTTGAGATTATAACACACAATTAGGTTTATTTGATAAATATATAATTATATGATTATTCTTGTTAACTAAAAATATTAATAATTTTTTTGTAAAATTATTAAAATTTCATGGTTTAGGGATAATCAAAGAAAAAAGTTAATTATAACTTTATGAGAGTTCATTCTATAGTTTTTGTAAAGAAATCTATACATGTTTGAGTGATCACTATTTCGAGGGTTTTCAATTATCATTGAATTTTATTTCAAATTCAAATTCTTAGATGTCCATCTAGGCATTAAAAAAAAATAATAATAAATGAAATTCGCACATTTATTTACATTTACCCCATTTGAATTTATAAGTTATGATAGGATTATTATTCAACATTGTAGTTTTTGGTTAAGCTAGAAATTACATTTAAATTTTAATGACAATAATAGTACTTGTTCAAAAATATAAAACTACGCTCATATATCTAAATTTATTTTCCAGTGAAATAAAAAACTTTTTTTTTCGAAGTATTGCAGTATTTATATTGAAAATATTTAGTCATAATGTGTTGCATATAAGCATTATTGTTGATATGTACAACATAAATATAAATTCTAATAACTAGGATAGCACTAAAGAGTGAACGTGCTTGAAATTTTCTGTTGAGTTTCATTTTGTATTTTAAAAGTACCTTTTCAATTTTCTACAAAGCTTAATTATATTTTTAATTTTTGCAGTTAAATAAAACGAATTGCTATCTAAATCAATCAGAGTTAAATTCAAAAAATGTCAAATCTTGAGGATTAACTTAGTGTAATAAAAGACTTTCTTTATTTTTAATTAACTTTTTTTAGATGTATACACTAAGTAATATAAATTACCGGAATAAAAATTAAAAAAACAAAAATACTTATATTATATTTGAGCTGTAATGTGGGAGTAATTGATCAAAAATATAATTTGTTTTAAATTACAGTTTAGAAATGAACAAATTAATTTTGATAGCAAAAATTTATGATATTAATTTATTGTATTTCAATTATGGACGTAATCGATAAATAAAACTCAAAATAAGCATAAAAAGTAAAAGGGGTTTTCATGAGTTAATAAATAATAATTAATAATAAAACTGATACAAAACTGAACGTTAAAAATGCTTATAATATTATAAAAATTATTTGTAATTTTTAGTAGATTAATGCTTGTATGTGGTTTCGATTGGATTTTCAATTTGTTAATTGTCATATTGTATAGTTAATGAAGCGTTTACAAGATGAACCGTATATATAAGAATAGTTCATCTATCATTTAGAAAATCTATTTTTTATTTAATTTATATGTTTACAAAGAAATCTATTAGTCTAAATATTCATTTTAATATAAAAGATTTTATGAAAATCTTATATAAGAAGCCTGATTTCATTTAACTATTCGGTTTTAATTTTTAAAGATATTATACGGATGTGTCTATATAGTTTGGTTATAGATATCAGATAGGTATATTAAAATAAATCACCTAAAACAAAAATCAGATTGCAAATGATTAAACATAATAATATTTTGTTAGGCCAAAGTTGCAACATTTAACGGTTAAGATTATTTATGGTGATTACATTTACACCCTAAAATGCATAAATTTTAATACTTTTCACTATTGCGTGCGTTTATATTATAATTAAATGACCCATAGCAATGTCTAATGTAATGTACGCTAATAAATGTCACGTAAGATAAAACCGTGATACAAAGAACATAACGAAGATCTGGGTCGCCGACTAATTTATTAGTTAAGATCTAAATATATTTTATTATGTTTACACAACTGAAACAATTAAAAAGAGTTTAAGCACTTATAAAAAAAGAAATTTCACTGATAAATTCAGAAATCTTATTAAGAAAAGATTTTGTGAATCAAATATACTATTAAAAAAACAATTAAAATAAAAGTTCTGAATTAAAATGTATCAAAAGACGTGGGTTTAGTCATAATATGCGACATTAGTTTTTTGTTATTGTAAGTTTTTAGAGATTCAGGGATCTGTGAAAATAACAATAGGTGTGTAAACACAACACACAGGCACATTAACATTTAAAATATTTAGTTGTTTGAGCACACATTTTGTCTAATGGTCAAGTGTATAAATATAAAAATGTAATAAATCAAAAACTTTTTACAAAACATAAAGCTAAACTTGACTTTTTAGTAATAAATCAAGTTAATTTTAAAAAAATTTACATTTTAAATTAATATTTTAACAGATAAAAATCAAATATTTACTTTGAAATTAAAAAAGTACTTTATTATAAGCAATTAATGATGTCACATATTTAATTTTAAACATCGCGTTATATGACTGGTAATTAATCGAAATACTTTCTTCTCAATATTATTTCACGCATAACACATTCAGTATTTATTGAGATATTATTTCTATTTTATATTTATAAAAAAAAATATTAAAAATAATAATTAACATCACATAATTTATATAATTAACCATAACTTACTGAAAAGTGTGATACTCTCAGAATAGAAACGTTTTATTTGAAACACGCAATAATTGGTAGTTTTGTTACTATGTTTTTTAACTTTATACTTAATGCGATTAACTTCAATATTGTAAATGCAAGTGAAATTACAAATTAGTTTTATTGAACAAATTTTTTTATACTCTAGTATTTTCGTTTTATTACTTTTGGTGGTACTTTATATTAACCTTAAGTTAAAAAGAAAAATTAAATATTAAGAGCATAGAATTAAAAAAAATAAAATATTATTCAATTTATTCAAGTATAACTTATTTTTATTTCTACAATTTCTAGTCAATAACTACAATTGGATGGAAGTTCATGCAAATTGACTAAGAATTTTTTTTATTGTATATTTTACTAAAACTCAGAGTTTAAACTAAAATTTTTATAAAAAATAACTTTTTCAAAGTAAATAATAAAAGTAGAACAATCACTGTAATCATGGCTGAATAAAACAGTCACCAAATAAAGTTTAGGAATATTTAAACATTTTTCCTTGTCTGCTTAAACTCTCTCTTTTAAAGCTAAAAGAGACAATATCATTTATTTGTATTTCGTTTTTTTGTCTCTGAATATATTTTCAAATAAAAACTCAATTTGTTCAAAAATTATGAAAATTTATTAAAGCATATTTTAATAAATTTAATTTTGTATCCGTGTATGTTGATACTATATGTTATTAACTGTTAATTAATTATCATTAGAAATCATGTAAGAATTTCACCAGGAATAATGACATAACTATTCAAAAAAAAAAATTTCACAGGAAAATTTCTATACTACTTAATGATAACATAAATTTTAACCAGACTATTTGGATACTATTGCACAAAAATTAATGGAACTTTTTTAGCTAAACATTTAGTTTACTTTATTTATGTCAGTGGTAGAATCATAAAAATGAAATATGTTGAGCTGTGTTATTGTAGAAAACGTAATAATATTGGTATCGTAAGTTAAACATTTAGAATGATTATTAAACAATGACCCACCCATATCTTTAAATAAAAATACAATTTTTTCTTTTCAAAAATTAATAGTATCCAACGTTTTATAATTTCCAGAAAACAATTTGGTCCTAACCTCTCTCATTCATTCTTAAAAAATTTTTAGTTTTAGTTTTTGTAACTAAAATGTTTATGTTTAACCAATTTATTATCAAGAAAAAGCTATCTAAAAAAATAACTTACTAATAACAACTTTCGGACTAACATTTTAAAAGATATTAGTATTTTTATAACATTGTAGATGAAGTAGTGCGGTTCAATTTAATAACTAAAGTTGATATTTTAAGGTGAAATAGAAGAGGATAGCACTAGATTTTTTTTGTAGATTACAGAACGTCAGATTCTATTAAATTCTAAATAGAAAAGAATTGTATTATATTTTTAATTAATTAACTTTATTAAATTAAATTATTAATTTAATATTAACAATTTTTTTCTATTTTAGTATTATACATAGTTCTATACTGAGTGATTTCTAAAGTATGCCTCATAAAATATTTAAGCTAATCATTATTTTATTTTTTTTAACAATAATGGTTTTTGTTGAGCTGCTTTAGACGAAAAATTAATTTTCTGCTATCAGTCCTTATAACTTAAACATGTATCAACTTTGAGTTTTCAAATGGCAACCACAATTATTTTTTTATATATTATGATCTTTAACGAGTTACTGCAGTTTACAGTTAAGAGGTAATCAGAAAAAGGCGTCATATTTTTAAAAGACAACATCTTTAATGGATCGTTTTGATAAATGCTACTAGTTCATAATATGATAGGTTGTACAGTTTATAGGATTTCTATGAACTAGTATTGTTTATCTTTATGTGATATGATAATACTGCCGTCTTTTAAAAATAAATAGGACTTGGGAATTATCCATTTCCAAAGACCAAAATAATGTTTCTCGCTACGCACCAAATGATTTTTCTAAACTTCTTTTTATCTATTTATTGAAGTTAATTACCTGGATGATGTTAGAAATAAATGGTATCAATATTCATATTATGATTTATAATGCAGTATTATAAATATAACATTATTAAACGTAACAAATAATTTTTATTGAGAAAAACTTTTTAAAAATTGTTATTAAAAATCTCATTTTGTATTATTTTTCTATTTATAACCTTAATACATAATAATGAAAATTCCAGTATAAATATAAATTATAACTAAGTTACATAAAAAGTGTAATACTTTTGTGTTTACAAAAATTCAGTTATCATCTGTTTAAGTTCATATGAAAAGATGTGGAAAAATATGTATTATAAAGAATACACAGTGATTATTGTAACATTAGGCACTCAGTTTTTCATAAAATAATATTTTTTTTGGCTTTTTTAGCTATATATGTATCTATATTTATCTTTTAAATATTTTTATGTACATCCCTTGCCTTTTATAAAGATACTAGCTTTAATTTTTAAATGTCTTCGCACATAAATAACTAGTTTATTAATAGAAAGTAATCTAATAAGAAAATGACTTGTTTGATAATAATTTTTTTACCAGTCTTTCAGAAGCTATTAAAATGTTTATACTTAGGGAGGGAGCAAAGTGTAGCTGAGAAATGACTAGTGATCAAAATATAAAATCAGAACCTGTGATTAACCTCTATATACTACAATAAATTTTTAATAACTAATACATAATTATTTATGTATTTTGTTATTTGTTAAAACGAAATTGACTACTTTATAAAGTATAATGGCTGGAGTGTCATTTTAGATTATACTATTCTGTGGCAAACTATTGATTAGCCCTCATCATTTCATCGCTTCGCTTGCGATTTATATCCTATAATAAAGACATGTAATTCATTAAAAGTCATTAAAACAAAAAATCTCATTATATAATATAATATTTTCTTGACTAAAATTTGAATTTTTACTATGTTTCATTGATTACAGTTAGATGATTCGGTAGGCTCAGTCTAATATGAGTGTAGGTCAAACGGCCCTTATATGTTCAAATATTCAGACTGGACCAAATGTCAAATTTCTTCACCCTAAATGACGTTCCTGTATAAGAGTAAACATAAAAAATACTCCATTAGAGAAAAATAAAGATGCATATGTAACAAACAAAAGCCAAAAAAAAAATTAAGTATTTTAAGAAAAATTGAGTAGCCAGCATTAAAATAAACAACTTCTATAACACATCATCATTTTTTTTATTGAAAACATTGGATTGGGGCTATCACCTCTTCACCACCTCTCCTAAGAGACGTGCTATTGTCTAATTCAATGTTATATTATAATTATATTAATATCATAAAATCTAAAATTTAATGTTCAAATCAATTACACAAGATTGTATCTTTCTAACAAATGTTGTTATTAGACTTTTTAATGTGGTTGCAATTTTCAATATATAAACCCTGTGAAAAAAAAACTTACAATTAAAAATATTCTAATAAGAAAAGGAGATTTAATAGTTTTAAATACCATATTTTTAAATACAGTTTATGGTTCGGTTAGTTGATTTATTTTCGTTTTGAAGTTTTTAAGTTATTCTTTGCATTACAACTGATGAAAAGTCTTTTTAAAATTTATCATTTCATTATGAAATGTTAATATTTAATGCAATAAATTTGTCTACGTTTTCTACGAAAACACTAAAAAAGATTTCTAATAGTTTTAAAAGTCTAAAGTTACGTCTCATTACCCCTCGAAATTTAATGGTGAATGATACTCATTTTAGTAAATTAACAAAGATTTGCACTATTGAAAACTTAACCAGATTTTTTTTAATTCTTATTTTATGATACAATATATGAATTTTTTTTCATAACTATAGAATTAAAATTATTGTGATAAACAATTAAATTAACAAAAAAGTGTTTTAAGCTTCATATATTTCTTGCTCAATAGTGTTTATATGGAAGTATAAAAAAAACTGAAAAATTTTAGTTTTAATTAATGGAATTTATGAAAATTTTCACTTAGAGGTTATGATTTTATTGTTCTTTTGAAGCTACGTTATTTAGTAATAAGGTCAAAAATTTATATTTTAACTTTGAAATAATTGTTTATTTTATGTTTAATAATTTCTATACATTAATTTCGAGAGAAAAAATTGTTTAGTCTTATATTTTAAAAGTGAATCAATTTTAATTTAAAATATTTACAGATATATCTATGTTGTTATGAAGATACGGATATATCTGTAAATAATAAAATAATCCTTGAAGGCTTAATACATTCATATGAATCATTTTTGTCTCATGTTTTATATTATAATTGTTATGTAACAAAATAAAGCAATGTTTTAGTAAGATTAATGACTTTAAAGTTTCATTTTTTAGGTTAATTTATAAGACATGAATTGATATTATTGGAAAATTTTGAAGCATTGTATACTAAAAAGACTGCATAATTTATTTCGAAGATAATATTTTAATAATTTATACCAGAATTTAGCATCCAAGCCCATTTACTGCTTTATAATAAGTATTTAAATGATCCATAAATAGTAGTAAGTGCTAATTGACCGGAACATGCAAGTTGTTCATTATTCGTAATAGTCATTTAATTTCTCAACATTATAAAGCACAAATAATAATTACTAATATCCAATTCCATTACTATGTAAAATTTCTGTAGTTGAAGCAGCTTTACAATTATATTATTTATTGAAAAAATATTTTTATAAGATTTTGAAGTATTCCAACCAGATTAAAGTTGCTGCAGTATTATGATAACATAACGCTATAATTTATTTATTTTTTTATACTCGTAGTAAGTATCAAGGGTAATCATGTGTAGAAATTTAGCATAGTAAGTAGATAATTTTTTATCGTAAAGTTAAACTAAATCTTTATTTACTAAGAATTTATTTCACAATATAAACCACTTTTGATTGTCAGAAAGATAATAGATGATTTTTGGAAATGACTAACAAATTATAATTTGTCAGTCATTTTAAGGTTTTTGCTGTATACAGTAAAATCCTAAACTTTGAAAAGGTAAATGTTTTTTTAAAATTAGTAATATTATAAAAGAATTAGTTGTGTATATATAATGTTATATATACAATTTCTTATACAATATTATGACACACAAAAAAGTTAATAATAAATAAGGCGCTAAAAAGTAATTATAAGCGAATATTAGGCTGATAGTCCTCTTAGCTCATGACATTTTTGTACATAGTTTTAATTTAATTTTATACTTTTTCGCTAATAAAAAACTTATGATCAATTATATATACATCAAGTTAAATTCAAAAAAGAAAAAAAATGTAATCAAATTTGGATATGTAATATTTGATATGATGTTTAGTTGATTTCTTAAAATTTTAAATCAAAATAAAATTTTGAAAATTTTGATAGGCTGGTCAAACTTTTTTTTCTTCATATATTCTTGAATTTAAACAAGAAACTTGTTTCAAAATGTTATAGAATAGTATTATTGTATTGGGTTATTTTTTCTTTTAAAGTTACTTCTAAAACAAAGCTTTTTATAAAGTTATTTGTTGTCCAGAATGTGTATATACACTTATATATATATATATATTAAACTTAAGGCATTACACATGTGTACAGTTATATTATTTATAACGACAGAATATTTGTTGAAAGTTCTTTTAACGTAAAAGTGATGGTTTTCTATAGTACATATAACTATATGTAGTTCTTGTACTGAGTAGTCACAGCCATAATATTGTGATTGTGGGTGGTTCAGGTCTAAAAATCTGTAACCTAGTCAAGATCATGTTGTAAATTATATCTAGAATGACACAGGTTCTTCAAACACTGTTCCGTCCGGCAATAACTCTACCAGCTAATTCACCTCCCACCTACAGATTTATATGGTCGCTACATCTTTTCTCTCACTTCCTTCCGCTGATATCAGAATGAATGAGTGTACTATATACCACACGTAGACTACTTTTATGGTGACCCAATGTTGAAAAAAAGAACAAAAAATATGTACTACATTTTAAGTTATTCGCAATGACTTTGTGTAAAAAAAGGACACAGAAATTTTAAAAATCTTAAAAAACAACACTCAAAATTCCTTGATGTTCCGAAAAATAAATTATTATACATAATTTATGAAATTTATTAAATAATTTGAATATTAGTAAAAATTCGATAAATTACTATTTAAAAATTGACATACATTTTTCATTGAATTATTTTTTGTGTGTAAATGAAAACTCAAAGTAATTTTTTTTTAATTAAAAACTCCAATATGATTTACTTATCATTATAAAAACATATTTTAAAAGCGAAATTAATTGTACTGAGCATATTCAGCTAAATAAATAGTGAGTGTTTTTAATTAAATTTATCACCTAAAAATAACAATAAATGTTATTTTATTCAGAGTAAAGTTTTCATTATATAACTTAAGAAGCAGTGACATTTTGAATTATTATGACGGTTTTATGATTATTTTAAAACAGTCACAGTTTACATTATACAATGTTTTGGAAATATTCGTTTATAATTTAAATTTTAAATTTATTTTTAAGTATATTCATAACTATACCAAATTTTAAAATATTAATTGACAAAGAGAATCCAATTTATTTCAATGAAAAACCTTATTAATTGATAATTTCTACAGAACTAATTTCAATATAGTATGATTAACAATTTATAATTAGGTTTAATATATTCTAGTTTTTTAGTTAAGTATAATATACTTTACTTTATATATTATAAAAGATTTTGCAACTATTAGGTGTAATTATATATTTTTTTCGTTGAAAAAAATTTGTCTTAGAAACAAAAAAAAAAATGATTAATAAATATTTTTATAGTAATTAATATGTTATAATACTTATTCAGAAGTATAATGCAATTTAGTAGGCAAGATTACTTTGTATAATAATGAAAAACATTTTATATTCTTTTAGTAGATTGATGAATAGGAGATCCTAAATTTATTAATCAAATTGTTTAGTAAATCAAAAAAAAGGTGCATGGGGAAAGTTTGATTCACTGCAATAGAAAAAGAAGTCAAATAATATAATACCCCTCCTATCAAGATGAGGGTTCAAAGAAGAGAAAAAAAAATTAAAATAAGATAGATATATGAACTCTTTAGGTGATATTGTTTCATGTGCAGTGGAAACGTTTTTGAAATCTACCCATTGTGTAATACAAGTTATTTTATACAGTAAAATTTGACGCCACTGTTGTCAAAGAGTTTGTTTTACTTGTCCAATGTTTATAAGTTCACTGTTTGCATTTTAAACAAATTATTAATGGCTAGAAAATTATATTTCACTACAAAAAAATCTAAAATAACTGAAAAATCTTCAATAATAATGTTTTTCAAGTATAAAATAAAATTTATATTACTTAATTTTGACATTGAAAATGTCCATTATCATTTAAATATCTATTAAACAATAATTAACTTATGATGTTATCATAAGATGGGAGATTAGTTATTACTAAAAATAATTCTTCGTGATACCATTGGATAGATAGCTAAGAAAAGTCAGTAGTAAAAACGATATGTAGGCACTCTTATAAGCTTGAATATTGGTAATGTTTTAACTATTAAAAACAAAATGGATTAGACTGAGATAGAAATGCTCAAAATAGAAACTGATACTTGATTCAACAAAATAATTATCTATCGAAGTTTTAAGAAAACCAAAGGCTGAATTAATAATGATTTGAATAGGATTAAGACATTCTTACTATAGAGAGTCACAATAGATAATAGAGATAAATGGAGAAAGGTTATTTTTAAAACATTATTTTGATCACTTTTAACAAAGAACCAAGAAATAAATAATACATTAAATGTATAATCCATAAAATATAGGATTATGATATTACCATAAAAATATCAAATAGAACGTAGAACTAAGAACATTTTTACTTGAGAAAATAAATTAGAATTTTACTGAAGTTTTGTAATATTTACAATAAAAATCTTTTTGATAACTTATATGATCTTCATATTATAATAATATTTTTACTATAGTATTAAAAAAAGATAACTGTTTCTACAAAAATAAAAACTATTTATACTTTATTATTAGAAGTATTCATAGGTAAAATAATTTTATTTTCCCTTTTTTTATAGAAAATTAAAAAACCAATGTTAAATTAAAATAAAAAAAGCCCCAGATAACAATTCCAAAGTATTAATATCATTATAATATACAAATATAAATAAATTGAAATATAATTAATTTAGTATTGTTATAGCGTTATTAGAATGATTTAATAATTTTCATTGAGATTATGTTTTAACAATAGTATGAAATATGAAATATATATAATCTTTTAATAAAATTATATATTTTATCTATCCTTCATAATGACAGTTATCTGGATCCCCATAAAAAATTCCTAAATATAAAACTGCAAACAATTTTATCATTTTTAAGGTATTGTATTTTTGTTCATTTAATGAATTCAATTAAGTATTTTTAGAAATTTTTTAAGTGTTAATATTTATAAAAACCTACTTTATTTTAACTATGGTACGTTATTATAATATTTCTAGACGTTTTTAAAATATTGTGGTAACGTTACAAGAATATCATTATTTATATTGACTTATGTTAAAGAAATATTTTAAAACATATATATTCGCAGAGCATAAGATTTTTGGCCAATTAATTTTCTGGTATTGTTATTGCACTACAATATTATATGATATTTTCATCTAATGACATAAAAATAATAGGTTCCCATAACATTCATCAATTATTTATTAAATTTCAAAAATTACCATTTAAATATACTCTTAGAATTTATAGTGAAATATGTCTAGAATAATTGGATTATTATTCTAAATAAATTCTGATTAACTTTTCAAAAATATTGACAACATTTAAAACAAATATTTTCAGTGAAATATCTTAACTTTATTATTCTAAAAAATTATTTTCATAATGTCTGTTAGCAAATTAAGAATTAAATATTTATTAGATTATTATAGAAATACTTTAACAATATTTCCCTTTGCTATCTTTGAATTTTTTATTCGTTTTTAAATTTTATAATTAATAAGTGTAACTAAACAAACTCTTTAATTATATTTGATACAAGTTTATAGCATGAATAATTTTAGTTAGAATTATATATTTTATATTTCCCTTTGCAAATATTTAAGTTTTAAACTAAATAATATTTGTGGACTGGAATATCAAAAACATCAAAAAATCTAAGTGTTCATTTAATTTAATTGTTATGAGTTTTGAGTGTTTCAGTTATGTATAAATATTTTTAATTTCACTTTGAGGAAAAATAAAATAACAGTATGTTCTTTATAATATACGACCCCTACAAATAATTCGCTGTTGGCGTTTGTGACGATATCCACGAAGGGTTATTGTTTGAAATAGTCGAATAGCATTTGTTAACGTAGGTTGACAACCCATAAAATACTAGTGTTCCATAGGGTAAGTTCAAAGATGAGAAATTTGTGCGTTGAGAAATAGACGGACATAAAAATACAAAACTAAAATATAGGTTGTAAGAAAGAGATAAGAGTATACAATTTCATAGTGCAAAATCAAAGTCACAACTTTGAGGTTTTGCCGTTCTTGTTTAAATTGAATGTTTATTGATGATGTTCTATGTGAATGAATACTTGATTCATGATCACTAGACAACTATAAGCAATATAGTTATAGTGCTTAATAGCTTATCAGTTTATTACGCATGTGCAATAAACAATACAGTAGCATTTATATAATAATATGAATCATTCTTTTTTTATGTCAACTCATTAGAATAATATTAATTCAACCATAAAATAAAAAAAATAATTTAGTAGTTTCAGATTTAATTTTCACTGTTACATTAATAATAAACTATTTTGAAGATTTATGAATGATTATACAGTATTAATATGATAATTATATTTAAACGAATATAATTTATTTTACATTTATTTAAAAATGAGTAACACTGTATCTCACATAATGTGAGTCAAAAATTTAATGTTTTTAGTTCCAATATATTCATAGGAAATATTTCTGAAACTCGACAGGGAATGGCCCACAAATGTTTTATTAACTGTACACAAAATAAATTAAAATTAAATGAAAATTTTTATTTAGGCCAAAGTGTTTGTTAAAATTGCATTATGAGTATATTTGAATAGACACTGTGTGTTTTATTTTACATTTTTTATATTGACTTAAAATAAGTTATAAATATAACAGTTATAAGTAAATACTATTAAACACATATTAGTACAGAACGACGTGAAATAATTAATTGCTCATTAATTATTATGTCACTAATTAAAATAAGGCACAATTTTTTATAAGAAAAAATAGTTTCAACATATTTAAATCAGTCTACCTCATAAGTATTAAATGAGTTTAATTAATTTATTAACTGTTTATATTATTTTAAGCTTGTGACTTCAAATGTTTGTTTAATTTTTAAATTGTGCTCTACTTCTAATAAAAATGAAAAAAATGATATTTTTTAGCTTGAATGTCATTTTAAAAAAATGTATTGGTTTTATTCATGTGTTTCTTTTTATGTCAATCCGTTAAAATTCTCATTTCACACTAGACCAATTTGGTTGTTTATGCGTCAAAGGAATTCGATTTAATAAGTTGAACTAAACAATACCAGAAATTTCAAAATATTCCCTTGATTTTGAATATTTTAAGAAATAAATTAAAATTACGCTAGCGCAAGAAATTTCATTTAAAAAAATGTTTTCTGTACTTTAAATTTGTTCTAGATTTTTTAAAAAGTACTAATCGTCGTGAAATTTTAATAGTGTACTAGAGAAAATAGTCTTTCTTTTGCATTAATATTTGAATGAAATTAAAAAAAACCCAAATTTTAGCATAGTGGGGTCATGACACAGTGTGAATGAGATATACTTGGGACAAACATTGATATATGACAGTGATTAAAATCCTTATCATAGGAAATACATCGATGTAAATCTATAGATAGTGTTTAATTAAAAAAAAATTATGGATTATTCAAAAAGCAAAATAAACTCTTAATTCCTTATTTATATAAGTTTTATGATTTATAAGTGTAATATATGAAAAATATTTATTATAGCCATTTAATATAGAATGAAAATGATATTTAATAATTTAGTATTGTAATTTTTACGGAGAAATTATAAAGTAGACATTACTTTTATGATAAATATGTATAAAAGTTGAAGGACTTAATGCAATACTTTTCAAAAAATAAATTGATTGTTACTTAAAAATAAATATATTGGTCTACAAGAAATTTTCATCAGAAACCAAAATATACTTTTCTAAACCCATTTTTGCACCTATTTCAAACCTGCAGTTAGAGTTTCACATATGGACTACATAATAACAAAATCTTTCTAATTAATATGTTTGATTACTAGGTTATATATGAATAATCAATAAATATATTTTAATTAAAAAATACATAGCAAGCAGAATGTATTGCAGTATATTAATATAAATAATTATTTAATCACCAAGAGTTGCATTAAAATATTTACTAAAACTTCTATTTAAATGATTTGTACAATAAAATATTTTAAATGAATTTTTGAGTTTTCCCCATAAATTTACTGTTAATAGTAATTATATGATTTTCTAATCACATATCATCTAAAAAATATAATATTTTATTCCACATAAAATTGCAAGTTAAGCTAAAATTTCATTTAAATTTTTTTTCTTATTAGTAATAATTTCAAAAAAAAGGCGAATGAAAAAATCTAATTTTAGACTTAAAATCAGCGTAAAAATTTGGTTTAATAAAGTATATATTGGTCTATAATTATTAAAATATATTTTATTACCGGATATGATTTTATTGTGTCATTCAGTATTAAACAAATTTTATACTCGTATTAATTTGGAGATATTTAATTAAAAAAGTTTTTTTGAAATGACTATGTTTTCGAGATATTTGTCTAAATTGCTAGTATTTAAGGATTTTTTTCCAATATTTAGTGTTTATAAGTTCTACTTGATTAAAATCGAGTTCTTTTAACGTATTGGTCAAGTATGAACTGAAAAAGATTAACGGCAAACAATAGAAAACCATATAGTAAAATGTATTAGTATGAATAAAACATATTTTCTTACAAATGGAGATTACAGTGATGGGTTCTTTGATATTTATTGAAGTTATTTAATTTTAATGGGATAGAAATCATACGATCAATCCTATCAACAAAATTAAAAATACAATAATTATATTTTTAATTTTGTCATATACAATTATTGTATATGACTCTGATTGAACCAGTAGTTTTATATGGTTCAAAGAGATGGACTTTAAGGAAGGTAGAATAAACAAGATTCGCAGTGTTTGAACGGAAAATTCTAAGAAGAATTTATGGACCATGTATTATATGACACTGGGGAATGGAGGATACGCCACAATGATGTATTGAAGAACTTGTTTCAAAAACCAGATATTATTGAAAAAATTACAAGAAAAAGATTAATGTGGACTGGGCACGCTTCGAGGAAAGAGAACTCATTTATTAAAGCGGTTATTAAAGAAAATCCGATTGGGAAATGACCGTTAGGTAGACCGCGTTTACGATGGGAGGATCATATCAAAAACGACGTTAAAGCAATCGAACTAAATGTAAAATGGAGAGAAGTTGTAGAAAGTAGAAAAAGATGGTGGCAAATTCGTTTGCAGGGATGGTCTCAAAGGCTGCAACCCATAAGAAGAAGAAAAATCAAACAAACTCTGAATTTTTTTTCCATCTCGAAAAATAATTAAGCAAAAAAAGTTAGTTCGACGAGTGGGATTCGACTTTATACCCCAACCGTATAAAACTGAATTATGTTTGATGCAGTCACTGAGAATTACATAAATGTTAGTTAAAAGTTACAATTTAAGCTAATTAATAAATCCAAAGTAGCTTTTATTAACTTTTAAAAATAAGTAAGGTAAAATAAGTATAAATTTATATTTAATGTAAATTAGATTCATGTAACATTTATAAAAATTGGACTTATTACTATGTCCAGTCCTTGTAAAGTATTTAAAAAAAAAAAAAAAATTGTACTCAAAAATAACATGTTTCTTAAATACGGCAGTTATTTGCACGTAGAAAATAAGTCGTCGAGTCAATTTTTTTTTTTATAGTTCGTAACATTAACTTTAATTTGACATATGTTTATAGGACATAATATTTCCGAAACATTTTTAATATTTAAGTTGAAAAAGTTAACATTTTGAATCCACTTCTATGTGCAAGTATAGGATTAGATTTTCAAAAAATTATATCAAATAAAATGGAAATAATTAAGTTTTCAATAAAAAAAAATATTTTGATTCGTTCATTTTTCAATAAGTTATGAAAATGTTTAGAAAAAACAGTTTAATAAATATCAAAATTTATCGATTTTAAAAATCGTAACTTTGTGGAGGACATATTATTTACGGAGTAAGTGGTGAAAATTTTTAATTTTTAAGGGTAATGTCTTCAAATAGATACGATTTGTGATCTCTTGGCGTATCGTTAAAAAAATTGGTCTCTGAGAGCTGAAAAAAAGTAGTAACAGACATAAAAAAATTTTAAATAAAAAATAAACACATAATGGTAAAAATAACCTTTTCAGCTTCGTATCGAAACTAACATAGAAATTTTTAATTACAAATATATAAATAATTTTAATATTTAACAGATTCCTGTTTGAGTGTTTTATATAATAGTGACGTTAACCATTGTGCATACAAGGGTTTTAAATATCTGTGGAACATCAACTCTTTTATATCCAAATATACATTACCATAGCAGTTTTAAAGACGTATCAGAAATACGTGTAATTGCGTTAATACAATTTTTAGGCATTTGTTCATATATAAGTGAAGCATATCTGTAATATTTATAATATTATTGTAACATCAACAATGCGCTATAAGTTTATTTTAAAAAAATGTGTTTATTTACACTATTTGTCACAAGAATTTCTAATTTTTATTGTTACAACTAAAAAATAAAAATAACACCTACGTCAGCAAAATGATTATGGATAAGAAAAATAAATAAATTTATATACAACAGTAATTTAAAGTTAACATAATAATTTATCTATAAAAACTATACTTTTCTGTTGAACAAAGTATCTAAATACTTGAATTGAAGCCTTAAATAAGGTAAATAACCCAATCCTTGTTTGTATAATTAAATAAATTTTGTTATATGTTTCTATAATATTCTTAATCGATGATAAAATAGTACGGATTCTTATAGTTTTAAATTGAGCTGGTAATTTTGAGAACTTTTTTTGAAAATGTAGGTTGAAAACATGAGATAAAATGAACTGATGACTTTAAACCATATATTAAACTTTCAGTTTTTTTTTTAATACACTCTTTTAGAAAATCGAATATAGTAATATTATTAACTTAAAGTCATAAAAAGGACATAAATTTTTTATTCTTTATATATTTGGATTTATTTGAAGTAAGCCGTAAACCTTTTTCTTATAGGTAAATTTATTATTATTTTAAGAGCAATTTTCAAATGTTC
Organism: Daktulosphaira vitifoliae; assembly: GCF_025091365.1. Lineage (NCBI taxonomy): Eukaryota > Metazoa > Arthropoda > Insecta > Hemiptera > Phylloxeridae > Daktulosphaira > Daktulosphaira vitifoliae. The sequence goes on from NW_026099572.1 coordinate 85,322,973, forward strand.
TAACACTGAACTCAATATAATTTTAACGAGTAATAATAGGATATTTTATTTTTCGTATACCTTATACTCATAAACAACAACTGCAGTGACAATAAACAAATATTTCATCCAACGGTCGATACCATGCTGTTATCGTCAATAACAGAGACTTTAAAATGGTAAGTTTAAAGACAAAATGAAAAAATTACCTAAGTGAAATCGACAAAACTGAACTGGTAATAAGATTAATGATATCCACCTAATATGTATGTGTAAGTGTGTCCAAAATGAAACACAAAAAGTTATTAGAGCAAGTCGACCGTGTTTAATGGTCGCAAGACAAATAAAGTGACGCCACTACTATTGTTGCCCTCTATCTGTTTTTTGGCATTTATTCGAAAATCATGAGTTCAAAACAATACTACCCAAAAAATAGATGTTTTTTTGAATAAACCTAAGTTTTTAATAAAAATGTGAGATTTTTTTTCTAAAAAATCACGACACCCGTATTTAATCTACCAATTTAAACTATTCCAGATAGATATAGTTTAAATACTAATTTGATTTTGTATTCTACAAAAATTAAAGATAAAATAATTATTTTCACAGCAGCAGTAGTTTAAAATTATGTAAAGAAAACATAAAAAAAACTTTTTAGTAATTTATAAAAAGTTACTATGATTCGTGGTAATTTTTAAAGCATTTAAATTTAAGTTATTTAAAATACTCTTTCAGAATGATGGGATAATTTATAAGTGTTTAGTTAGGTTAAATAAATTGAAGTTTTTTAATAAATTATTTTGCTTATTGGTGTAATGTACCTAAACATATTTTTTCGTATTATATGATAAATTTAAGAGACAAAAGTAATTTTAAATATAACATATGCTTAATATTTATTTGAAAATATTACGGTATATTTTGGTAAAAATTATGAGACACATATGGTGAGACAAAATGTGTTTACCACACCGAGTATTATTATTATTTGTTATTCTTTTTTTTATAATGTCAAAAATTTTAAATTAAATAACGAATGCTTTGAAATATAATATACATTTGTATGTGACTGGTCCCGGAGAGAAAGGAATTTGATGAACTCAACAATACGAAACAAAGGGTTGAGCGCTTTTACGATCGTGTGACCTAAGTGTCAGTAGTGCAGTAGAATGAGCCAAATACACACTAACACTCGCAGTCATTTTCAGTTTAAGTCTAAGTTCCCGTCTTCGCAAGTAGTTACCGGTTTTTTTATTTCTTTTGTTTTTGACATTTTTCCACCGGATTATATGTTAAATTGAAATCCTTACAAAACGACCGCTCGGGGACACATCACGTCGGACTTGGGATTTGCGGTACAAAATACAAGTAACATGAAAAAGATGGTAAGGCCATCCGATAAAGTCCGATCTGGCACACCATATCATTTTGTACATACTCAAAAAGCAACATAATATATTTTTCAATTCGATAATGATATTTATAATACAACACAATAAACTTTAGTAAATAAACCTTGTTTTAATTAAACTCCGGTAAATTAAGTTCAAAAATAATTAACACCCAAACGAATCAAGGTTCGCTTAAAGATTTTTGCATGAATTTTTCTGATAAATCCTATATACAATTAAAAAAACTAATGCAATTATGTTATAGAAAAAGATATTTCGAATAAAATCCTGTTAAGTCAATTAACGGAATTTCGTTTGACGACAATTATTCGTGGATATAATATATTTGCTACAAAGAACTCCTCTCAATATTTACTTAATAATATTGGAAAAGTTTAATTGTTCCCCAAAATTAATTTGGCTCTTGATTGAAAATTACTCTGCTTATCCAAAGGTTTATTTGTTAAGAGAACAAACAAATTATTGATTATACTGGTATTGTTTTCAATTATTTCACCGAAAACTAAAATAAAAGTAAACCAACAGTAAAACTTTTAAATCCATAGCAAGTATCAAATTTCACTTCATTTCTTAGTGGAGAAATAATAATTAATCGCGTTCGACAAGAGTAGCAAGGCTAAACGTTATCGAAGGATTACTACAGGCATGCACGACACATAAGACATGCCAACGGATAAGATTAAAGTTGTTGAATTTGCTCAATGACTGATGTGATTTATGTAAATACAAAATGTCAAATGTCAACACAGAAAAGTGCGTACACTATGTATTGTCAAACACTAGTAGTGGAAATGTGTTTTGCACGAGTACTTTGTTTAACATTCATCAGTATTTGGTGGCATCGTTTAAATAGGTTATTTGTTTATATCCCTGAGATCATAAAGTTTTATAGACTTTATTACAAAAATTTTTATCAAATTTATTTTACAAACCTAACCACAAAACTTTTTGTTTTTGTGGATTACAATCTATTACTCTAAAACATTTTAACATTTAATGTACTAACACTTAACTCATAAAGATTTTAAAACAAAGTAAAGTTTGTAACGACTTTACTAGTTTAAAAATCCAATTAACATAGTTTTTATAAGTAAAAAATATATTCTTTACAAAAAAAATACATAATACAAGCATAGTGAAATAATTTACTTTGTCTGTTTTCTCAAATTCAATTTATATAAATTGTGAGAAAAAAGGTACTCTAATTTAATCTCAAATTATATATATATATATATATGCAAAGTGAAACAGATCCAACTGACAATTCATATAACTTATGATTCACATAACATTTTATACTTTTATTTTAATCAATGTTTACAATATAGGATTATGTTTAAAATATGGTTTATATTATTTTTCACAATTACAAAAAATTAATTTTTTTATAAAGATTTTAAGATAGCCATTTTATAGATAAGTTTTAAATAAAAATAGTGATACAAAAAACTCTTATTTTAATTCAGTAGCTACATTTATGCAGCATTTTGAAGTCTGTTAAATTTTGATTTGTTTGGGGATTTTCTATGGTATTAAATGTTAGTCCATATTGTGTAAAGGATGGAAGTAAAAATTATCTTTTTACGTTATTTACTGGTAACAGCAAGCAATTTTTATTTCCATAGACAATAATAACGTTTGAACGCGTTTTTTACAGAAATTATTAACTTTAATGTTTATTACAAAAGTTAGAAACATTATAGTATGTTGACAACAAGTATTTGATAGTTAGCAAAGTTAAAATTTAAAAACAATTATTAATTTGCGTGGTTCTATTATTGATATCATATTATTATAAGATATTCCTTGTTGGGAGATATGATAATAAATGAATTTACATACTATTATGTTCACTGTTACTTATAATAATGCTTTTATAATTTTTTTTAATAAACTTAATTTTACTACAAATATTATTTCCATGTCAATTACAGATGCTTATTTCAGTTTTAATAATTTTCATGGGAAATAAATCGAGTACTATTACCAGAAAATAACGTAATGAGATAGTGTTCACTTCCGTCCTTTACATAATATGCAATCATAAAATCAAAATTTAACAAACTTTAGTAAACCTTTATTGTAAACATTGATTAAAAAAAAGCAAAAATCTCAGCTTCACATCGAAGCTAAAATTCATTCATCTTAACCAATAAATTTGTTTTTAAAATCATTATAATTTTGTGAATTTTACTTTGGCTTATTTAAATAGTATCTATTTCTCAATTNGCTTCACATCGAAGCTAAAATTCATTCATCTTTAACCAATAAATTTGTTTTTAAAATCATTATAATTTTGTGAATTTTACTTTGGCTTATTTAAATAGTATCTATTTCTCAATTTTTAATTGGATAAATAAATATTTTTACGTCTATCCAGTATCTTTTATAAAAATACCAACTTTATTTTTCTCAATAATAACATACACATCTAGCTATAACATACAATGATCCAAATAAGATAAGTCGATAACAACTTTTGATTCAGTATTTAGAAGTTATGAATAATTTTGTATCCGAGTAAAAAAATTAGCAAATTAGATGGCGTACTAAAACTCAAACCTTTAGTCTATATTTAAAAATGTTAATTACACCCAAAATACTGGTTGAAATTTTGTTATCAATCAGTCATTTTCTTAGTTGGATCATGATCTATTATATAAAATAGTTAATTATATATGTTGCCGTATGATTGAATAAAATTTTCATCGATTCCGTTAAATAGGAATTTTGTAAAGTCAAATTTTAATAGTTAATGAGTAACTTGAACACGGTTTTTTTATAATATTTCACACATTATTCAGTTCAGTATACAAAAAGTAACATCAAAATAGATTAAACGCCATTTATCAAAAAAGGGATTCTGTAGGTAGATAATTTTCTCAAGCAAGTTATGACGGATGTAGTTAATTATAAATAAGATTAGATATATTACTCTAAATATCAACTTAACGATCATATTCCACAAAAACATATAACAAGCAGTTGTATATAGTACGTAATTTAGGAAAGGTTAAAAAATGTCTAATTAATTTTTTTTTTTTAATTAATAATAAACAAAATTTAAATTTAAAAAGTTTAATGCACAAACCATACCATGAAAATATAACAAATTATTCATAAAAAGTTACACGCCTACGTAGTTTTATTAACTAAAATCACCGTAAATTAATAAGTTTGGGATATTTTATCGAATGATTAAATATGACTACCATTGAACTTTTGATTATTTTAATTATAACTTCATGATAATTTGTCATATTAATGATATTTATGCATTTAATAGATTTCATGTAATATTTTCAAAATATTATTAGAAATTTTGGTCTAATATATAAACATGATATACAGGGTGTTCAGTAAGTAAGAAGACGGGTTATTATTGTTCTCATTGTTTATAGCAATTTACCCGTTTCTTTATTTATATATACATATATATAGAACCTAAAAATTATTTTATAACAGATAAATTAAAATACATATTTAAATATCAAAAAAAAAAAAATTCACAAAAATTATTACTATGAAAAAAATTGAATGGCTAGCGTTAATAGAATTATCATGTATATTTATTTATAAAGGAAATTTTTTCGGTGAGTAAAAGGAAAGACATTTAACCCAAGTGCTAAATTTCTAAATACGGCTCTGATGGTAACATACATTTTAAACTAGCCTTAATAGAAAATCATCTAATTAAGAAAATGACCGGTCAATAACAATGTTCCGCCAAATACCTAGGAAGTTATTCAGATTTCTATGTCCAGGCAATATGGGAAGTGTTAATTATAATGTGAGAAATGTTTCATATTTTCCATATCTCCGCTTCACCCTCAGTCTATATTTAAAAATGGTTATTACTTCCGAATAATATCCCTGTGTACATACATTTTTATTTTTTGTTTTTGAGAGAGGCTGGAATAATTGTAGAATTTATATTTAACTTTTCCATCGATCTTAAACTATCGAACACGTCTGCAGTTTATTTTGTAATAGCGTGCTCAAAATAACACAATAATGTATGTGTATATTTTATGATGCGTAACATCAGTGATAATTTATTATATTAAATTACATTATTTAATTAAATAATTTTGCAAGTATAATCATATTTAAAATGCATTTATACATTTTACATTATGTTATACCCAACGAACAACAAACCATACGTCGCTTTCAACGTATGGATTCTAGTGAAGTCATGTAGAATTATGCATAGTCACGATTAAATTTATTTTGCATATAGTCGCTTAATAAATAAAAATAATAGGGCAGTGACCATTCATAAATAAAAGCTTGCTCAAAAGCTCAATTATAATAATATGCTTTGAATGAATAAATTATTTTTCTACGAAAGTATTGTTGCACGCTACATTAGCTATGTTATTTTTAAATTAATTAAACGTTTGAAAATGACTTATCAATAGAATGATTAGACTTTTATAAATTAGACATTATGCTAGACTAGACTTTTACTAAATATACTGATAATTTAAAATAATTTCAATATTTATTACGCTCCATTTACTCTCAATTATAATATAAACAAATTAATTATATAATAGTTCACACATTCAAAAGTATTTTATTCAGATATCAAACATTATATACAAAGTTTTGCCAAACTTTACAGAGTTAAATATTTAACTTTTTCGAGATATTTATTAAGAGTAATAGCCGTATTTTTTTTTGTTAAATAATTATTTTTGAGGTATCAATATTTGAAGATTTAGAAGACGCGAGTAGCGTTGTAGTATTTAGCGTTGCTCTATTTTTACCTAAATACACAGATAAGCATTCTGCTGGGTTGTGCACCTTTTTTGCCTACAACTATATCAACTCATAAAGTAATTATACAAAAGTGGTAATCAACAAGTCAACAGTTTATTTAGACTATTCTCCATTTAATAATAAAAAAATAAAATTATAAACATGAAATTTACTATTATTCATAAGAATAAGTAAAATTTTAACAAGTATATATTTATGAAAAAAGTATTATTTAACAAAAAAAAATTATATATATATGTCAACATATATGTCACTTGACCGCATGTCAGTTTATCAGATTTTTTTCAAAAGAACACTTTTGTGACCAATAAAATATATAAGGCTATAAAATACGACTTATTATAAATTGTTAATATTATTTAACAGTAATAATAATAACACTGCGTTTCATATATTTGAGTTGTATTTTGCGGAATCATAACTCGTGGTATAGCATAGAATTATACGGTTTAAAATAATTTTAAATAGACATAAATTAATTAAATTGTACATAATAATACAAAGCGTATATTGTTTTGAGATGATGTAACGACAAATTGTTATACATTTGAGAAGCCAGTTCTTCTAACTGCTATTTAAACTATTATTAAAATAATTTCTTATAAATAAAACTCATAACAAATAAATGTAAAGACTTTAACTTTTATAAATATTTCTATAAAAAACTACTGTTAAATTTAATTACAAATACTGTTTATAATACTTTTAAACTGTTTAAATAGTGAAGGACATCCAGTTAATTGCAATGTTTTAGTACAATGATTTTTCTTACAATAAATTTGATATTTACTATTAATCATGCCAATTACACAAATTTTGATCTTTAGATTTTTATGAAACAACAATTTTTGACTTAGATATCATGTTCAAATTTGACAAAGGACATTTTTATTTAACAATATTTTGTTATTTTTTTAATATTGTAAAGTAACACCCTTTATAGTACATATATTAGTTATCAGATCTATTAATATATAATATATATAATCGATAAAAAATAACAAGTTTAAATATTAGACAAATCTAAAATGTATTTATTGTTCTTAAGACTAAACGCAATATTTCACTATATTTGATATTTCTATTAAGTATTAGCAACATTTTTCAATAATGTGATTCAAACTTAAAAAAAAAAATCTTAAATCAAACTGAACTGAATATAAAATAATCAGCCTAAAATCGTACCGGAATCAAGTTAATATTCAGAAGTGGAATATTCTTCAAAAACTAAAGATTGATGTAAATAGATTTTTATAATACTAAGTATAATTTAAATTTGATAAATTACATTAATTTTTCATGTTTCAGAAGAATTAAAATATATTTTAGTTTTGTTTGATATACTCTTATCAATTCGAGAAATTTAGAGGATGTATCCTTTTACTATTGCACTTATCATTTCAATTTTATTTAAACGTAAAGTTTCAACAAGACCCCGGGTTGGAAAATACAGAGTAGGTATAGACCAAAAAAGTATAACAATAAGAGGAGAGTTGGTCGAGTGTATATAACAGCCAAAACCAACAGCACTAAAAACAAAATGGCTGAATAATTCTTCTCTACAGTTAAGATTAACAACCGTGGCCGAGGGTTGACAAAACAGGTGGTCGGAGAAAATGAAACCAGAAACAGCAGGAGTTATTTTTTGAAATCAAATTAAATCTTATGTGACGAAGATTAAACTTGCGTTTAGGCTAAACTCATTCTTTAACAACCAAAATCATTCTACGATTAAATTGCTCTAATTTTCTTTGTGGTCGGATAGATAACTTTTTGGTGGTCCAATTTGAAATAACACAAGCGTGTTCTTAAAACTTGTTAGAAATAATTTTAATGATATATATTGTTCAACTTGTTTGAAATGAAGTAGTTTTAATTGTTTATTAACTCGAATAAAATAGTTTATTCCGAAACAAAAATTAATTTTAATATTTCTTCTTAAAATTTCTTCTGTTTCAATATTCCCATCTTTTAATTAGCTCAGTATTGTTGTTTTGGTAATATATTTATGTTTATGAAAGTAATTTTTGTCAATCAATTGGTTTTAAATTTAAAAATATAATTAAATCATTAAAATAGGTTAACAAATTTGCAGCTTTTGGAAAATATAATAGAAGCATTTATTTTCTGTTTTTATTGTATTTAAAAAAAAAATATTTAATATTTTACTATAGTATTTTATATTCAATAACAACACAATATTGTATTTATTAGAATAATATGAATTGTGTTAGGTATAAAATTTCTTTATTAATTTTTGAACATGATTCGATTAATCCGTATACTTTAATTCGTCTTTAAATTAAAGGTTATTAATTTATTTTATTTTAAAAAAAAAATTACCTCTGGAATTATGTTCTACATGTGAAAACGCTTTATAATTAACTAAAAAATATGAAGAAGGTGAATAGGAAACTACCTCCTCTGCCTTAAAAAAATATTAATCTTGAAACATCCTAAGAGCACACATACATTTAAGTGTTTGTTGATAGTGATTTTAATCGCTACATGAAATTTCAATACACAGTGATTGATTTAATAATGACCACTAAATTTTCCCTTAAATAATAAAAAATGTTGAGAATTTTTTTTCGGTTTTAGTATTATTTTTTATAAAACAACATACATATAAGACTACACTAGATGTTTTAAAACCAAATTCAGTCCAAATTTTATGAAATATAGTTTTTACAAAGAAAACGATCTATATTAAATAAATTGAAGCAAATAGTAAAATTCAGATTAAATTATTAAACAAATTATAATTTTTACATATAGTTACTTTTTCAAGTAATCTATTTAAATTAATCACAGAAAAATACCAAAAAGAACCATTTTATATGAGTTCAGACAATAATATAAGAGTAATATAACCTTAAAACACAAAAATACTGATACAAATTGGTAACTTGACAATAATTGCATCATTGGTTATTTTACAATGTCATTATTATATTATTAGCAATAACTAATAAAATATTTTCCTTATAATTAAATGAAGAATCATTTTCAGTTATAAATACAAATATTAATGGTGTCTAGTCAGTGAAATTGAATAATATTAATTATATTTAAAATCAAATTTGAAAATAATGCTCTAGTACTGCAGGCACAATAAAAGTTCCTTATCTCCTCCAAAAATTTAGAAAATTTATAGTTGATATAAAACAATATTTATAGGTTGCAAAAAGAATGTATTTAAAACTACCAAAACTTTTTTCTAGGCGTGTCTGTATAAAGTTATTTTACTTTAATGTTTGTTCATTATTTTTAAATTAGTTAGTTATATCATATTTATAACACGATATTATTGAACTTACTACATTATAAAATTGATATGAAGTCACAAGTAAATTTATATAATGAATATTTGATAAAGTAAGAAAATAAAATTAGCTACCACTTATTTTTCTTTGATAATTGTTTACTATTTAACCTAATTTTTTAAAGTTTTCAACAGTTGTTTCATATAATGAAAAAAAATTAACTTATTTAAATATATTTAATGGTCGTAATAAAATATATCATATTCTACTTAAAAATAATTTTGCTTATTAAAATTATATACATAATTAAGCATCAGAATTTCAAAAACTTATTTATGTTTCACAAAATTACTTTAAAATCAGAGTTGACATTTAATGAACGTATAAAAGATTTATTGTATTTGTCCTAAGTAATAAAGGTAATATAAGATGTATAATTTCATCACAATATCCAAATAATTTATGGTATGAAAACTTATATTTTACCACATCAAAATAATCATCATAGTACTATTATTCATTATTTTAGTTTCGATGCGAAGCTGAGAAGATATTAATTTTACCATTATGTTATCATTATTATCTTTTTTCAGTTCTCACTGAACTGATTTTCCTCAACAGCACGTCAAAAGATCACAACAAATCTAGTAGTATCTAGTTGAATACATTACTCTCAAAAATTAAAAATTTGCCTCGTTTCCATAAAATGGTGTAAATCCCCCAAAGAATTACGATTTTTAAAATGGGTAAATTTTGACATTTTTTAAACTAATTTTTCTTAAAACTCTTAGTTTCTTAAAAAATTAACGAATTAAAATAATTTTTTAAGCAGGTTATAAACAAGAGAAAATGAGTTCTTGTTGCCTTTGAAATATTTTTTCTAAAAATTAAACACCACAGATTTGAATTCTATCAATGGATAATCTTATTTTATAAATTATGTTATTTATCGATATATTTACTATACATCAAATTGACTTATTACGCCAATGTTTAAATAAACTTTTCTTTATAAAAGCAGATTGATATAAAATTTATTGTAAGTTAATAATTAGCCATTCTTATACTATGAAAATTAAATTTAAAAAAACGTTTTTATAAATAAAATAATGTACTATATTGAATGTAGGATCATTTTTTTTTATCATTGGTCACTTCGTTAATAAAAGAAAAAAATTAAGTAAAGTACAGTAGGGATATAGAAAAGTGTAGTTGACACATTTTTTAGATTAATATTGATTAATATCCAACAGTGATTAAAACGATACAAAAAAACATAGCAGTAGCTATTCAGCTACATATGAAAGCTAAAATATTATTAAGAATTTTTTTTTGTTATTTTGGTTACTTGTTTTTCAATTAATCAAATTAAGAACTTCCGAAATAGTGGTCTAAAAGTTAAAATCGATAAATCATTTTTTATTAAATAAGCCAGTTTGATATGCAACCATCTGAAAAATTAAAGTTGACACTAATAATGTGTAAAAATTAAAAATGCTTCATAATTAATAAATTAGGAAAGCACATACCCAAAAAAAACAAAAACAAATGTTCAAAATTATTTTAGTTTTCGATTTTGAACAGTTATTTATAACCTTTTTTTTGTTTTTAAATAATAATAATTATTAATTAAAATATATCACTTTATTACGTATAATTTTTAGTGTTCATATACAGTAAAAGAAATTATTCTAGTTATTAATTAAGAAGTTTTGTAAGAGTTTCTGCTGTACTTAATATGCAAATACTACTTTTAGCACTAGCTTTACATGTTTATGCAGTGAAGCAACTTAAATAAGTACCTGGCTTTTGGACTATCAAATTAAATGTGACATTGTATTAACTGCCAGTTACTTAACCAAGTATTGGTAACTTGCAGCGAGAAAGGTTCCGACGGTTGGCATACTTAACCAAGTTTCAGATTATTCGGAATGCTATGTCATGTGAATAGAACCATTTAATTGAAAAGGAGTGATAAATAATATCATAGAGTTCTTTGTTGAACCTTTTGTTCAGCTACGCTGTTTTCTGCTGTTCTTGGATGGGTGATCATATGAGAACTTTAACAGTGACACAGACATTGTTCCTTATTGGTACCCTCCGCCATAAAGAGATTGAGTCAAGATGACAACCAGTGTATCAAATTGTTGTAAGATAGAACCAACCCCAAACAGTTGATATAGAAGCTAAAGAGATTATGATGATACTTAAATAATTTATAAGAATAGACAAAGATTTTTAGAGTTTACGGAGAAAAAATGATTTTCAGTTTATTTTATATTTAACACTTTTTTTTAAATTTCAATTCCAAAAAAGCATTGGAGTGAAAAAATAGTGACTTTGTACTGTTTTTGAGACAAAACCTTACTTCTTTATTTAATTTTGTTGTATCAAACTGTAACAAAATATTAATATGATTTATAAATGTAATTCTGAGACAAAAATATAATTGGAATATTCACAGATTTTTATGACAAAAAAATGAAGTCCCTAATTGTGCTATTAAAAATACTTAGATGATTTGGGTCTTTTAAGGTTAGCTTGTTTTTCCAATTAGCTTTAAATTTTGAAAACTAAAATATTTCGATTGGTTTTTTTTATTAATAACATAAATTAAATTAATTGCTAATTGCTCATTTGTTTTAACAAATTTTAAAATTTTAAAGTGATTTACGTTACTTATTTTAAGTCCTCTCTCTATATTTACCAATATTATTAGTATTTTTAAGGTTATTAAACACTCAATTTTATTATTAAAATATTAAATATTCTATTTATGTTGATTTTTTAAACTATTGAAGTATCATCCAGTAGCGTCGTTTACTAGCTACATACTACATTACTCTACTAACAAGTTCACAAATTTAAGTTGATTTCAAGTGCATATAAATTGGAATCTGTATTATAAGAACATGATTGCCAAGTGGTAAGGCAAATTTTGGTTGTGAGCTCAAATTCTGTTTTATTTTTTCAGGCATTCTAATAAATTCTAAATAAGCTACCATTAATTGCAGGCTGAAAAAATATATTTTTTATATTTAGATTATATTACGAAGTATTTGTTGCGAAATATGAAAATAATATTTTTTTTTATCACATCACTCATCTATTGCATTTAGTTCAATAATCCATAGTCACAAATTAAACTAAGTATGGGTTAGTGAACCAAATATCTAACTTATAATATCAACAATGCCAATTTAACATTGCTTGGTAATAAGAATAGCAACATTAATCGAATGTGTATCATATAGCTCGACTAGTAACGACGTATCGTGCATTTCAACATAAATATTAAATACAATTCTCATATCTATTTTTTGAGACACGAATTGTTATGCTAAGCATTTTAGGTTAATTAAAAGTTTTTTTTAATTTCACTCAGTTATAAAAGTCGTTTTATGTATTAAACATAAGTCAAACAAGAATTATACTTTTAGTTTTGTTCCAAACCGTAGAAAATGGTTTATTGCTATACTCTGCAATGAGTATTGTACTTTTAAACATTTAACAAGTTTACCCTTCAACCCTAGATAAAAATTTAACATTCTCAAAATTTTATGAGAATATTCAATTATAAATGAATCATCGTGGAAATATTTCCAGGGCTTAACATGATTCTAGAATATTGTAGTGTACTAACGTTATCAGAAATTTATTTGACCAAAATTCTTATGTTCTGAGATTATATGTAATTTTTTAAAATATTTGTTTAACATAAGTTCATATAATAATATGATATTCAGGTGATGTTACCACAATATTTTAAAAACGTCTAGAAATATTTTTGTAACGTACCATAGTAATAATAAATTAGATTTTTATAAATAGTAGCACTCAAAACATTTCTAAAAATACTTAAGTGAATTCATTGAAGGAACAAAAATATCATAACTGAAAAATTATGAAATTGTTTGCAGTGGCATGTTTAAGAATTTTTTATGGGGGCCCAGATAAATTTCAGCATATCGAATAAAGTAAACTCTCTCCACGCTACCTTGATTTTATATCATCGAGGAACCGGTTGGGTTGAGTTTTTGGGGTTATTGGGACCCCGATAAATAGGCTACTATAAGTTAATATATTAATCCTACACTAATTTTTGTCAACATTATTGTAGCAAAATTAAGAATTTTTGTAAAAATAACTCTAACATAAAATATTAATATTTCAGAATTGTTACTTAGGACTATTTGATAGATAACCATATTCATAAAAATTAAAACTAAAGTCAAATAAAATTTTATCCGTTCAAATCATTTATAAGTCCATTAAATAGTTTATTTGGAACTTGACTGGAGTCTAAATTTTTGCACTATTAGGTGCTCAATAAGTATGAACTCATATATGCTATCTATAATTTGAATGTTGAATACTAAATACTAAAAACAGCATACTTATCTTATACACAAATATCGATAATTCTGACAATCTATTACATTATTTTTATTCAAATGCTATAATCAAATTTTTCATCATATATTCATGATATTGGCTTCGACACAGAAATTGTGGGGAATATTCAAACCAAAGAAGTTTTTTATAAGTATAATACATTATAAAAAAATATTCCACTTTTTATTCATTATTATATTACATTTATATTTAAATTTAAATATCATATCATATTATACGGTTAATAATTTAATCTATGCTATTGTTCAAACATGTCTGTATTTATCTGTTATTTTTAAAAATGATAATAAATGGTATATAATTAAACAATTTTTCATCCATAAATATTTTATAATTAAAAATAATCCATCAGCTTAAACATTTTTTTTATTCTCGTCAGTCAGTCCTTGGTGTTAAATACAGTAAAATCATTACTTATTATTAAGATTATATATATTTTACAAAAATAAGTAAATACATGTTTGAAAAAAATAATAATGCGATTTTTTTAGGTTTAGTTTTTGTAAGGCCACAAATACAAAACACATTTATCACTGTAGCGGCCGCTAGCAGTCATGTTCTGAATGGCAGTTAGCCGATATAGAACATTACAACAATAATTTAGTTTTAACATTTTAGCATTGCTTGCTATGGCGAGAAGTTCGTAAATGCTCTTAATATAACAACTAACGACAATCTTTCTTTTCTATTTTCACTACAAGAGAATTTTAGTAGCTATAAACTAGGATTTAGGTATCTATTATAACTCATTGTTATGGCTTGACATATTCTACATCATTGGGATTTATACAAACTTAGGTCCGATAAAATAACAAAACATTTCATTATTATTTTTATCTGATATTTTGAATTAAGAAAGCTAAATTATAAGTTAAAAGAAAAAATAAATGAATTGAACAGTTAAGTTTAAAACAGTGTAGTTTATATTAGGTTTTAATGTAGTCTACTTTTGTACAAGTTACTATCAGGTTGGGTTGAATTGGGTCTATTGATGCAAAGAGTTGCCTTAATATTTGTAGTTACCACTTTAGGAGGTCACATTATCCTTAATTTACGATCAAGTGCACTTTGCCCAACGCTATTTTTCTATCAACAATACTTATTTACTTCATTTACACTAAATGTGTTGGGGTTAAAGTATTTATATTTGTACACTACCAAGAAAATAATATTACCTCCTTTATACATTATTATTGTTTGTGTCACACCTTTCTTAAATTATGAGAATCAAGAGTTTTAGAAATGTTAAATTATTTTAATAAAGGAAACTTTGTTATGGTTTTAATATTGAAAAATAGAAAAAAGTTCGCTTCTTAGATGTTTTACAAATTAAAAATTAAGTTACATCATTAGACAAACAATATAATTGGGATTTACTTTGATATTTAGGATAAACAAATAGTTTTCGTGTTCAATATAAATATTCATAACATTTTTAATAAGGTAGAAATGGTGTTGATTAAAATTTTGAATTATAAAAAACTTATTCATCCGAATTAACTAAATGATTAATTTTAAAACTGTGGTGACTTATTAAGATACAATAATTTATTCTTTTATTATACATATTTTTTATTAATTTGTGTAAGCAATCTTAGATGTGCTCGAAAAGGTTAAATAAAAAAAGGTCTTTGCTGAAAAAGATTCACTCTAATATATAAAATATGCAAGTTTACTCTCTAAAAGACTTTTAGAAATTAGTTAAATACGTTGGAGCTTTTGTTTATGAACTTAAATTATAAAACTATTGTGAACGCAAGTGGAATTGCATTATACTGTGAAACGACTTTGTACATTTTAATGAGAACACATCGGTGTTATTGTTTTGTTTGAATGTTTATTATAAGCACTGTATTGTGAATTATAAGCACACTGCACTAAAAAATATATTAGCAACACGTATTTCCATTTGCTCTGAGTTAAAAATTTCAGAAATTAAAATGCCTATTAACACTCGAAAGATATTTTTATCAATAAATAAATGTATGACTGTTATTAAGTCTATGGAAATATATTTTAATTATCATACTATATTTTTAAAAATTTTTTGAATATCTAATATAAACAGTGTACATTTTAAATAGCTAAAAATTAAATTATTTAATTAAATAAGGTTAACTTATCTAATTATCAATTAAGGATTTAAAGATTTATTCAACTTCAAAATTATATAACAGATTTATTACTAATAATCTACTAGGTTGAAATAATGTTTAAACATTTGAAAAGGCTCTGTTTTACAATGTAATTGTCAACATTTGTGTTTTACATTTTACAATTTAAGTCGTACATCACAAATTAACATAATTACTCAATTTTGATGCTTAAGAGTTAATGTTTCAAGTAACACCGATTATGTTCAATCTTTGTGACGTATTCAGTAACTGAACCAGCTAGTTATCCTATTTGTCATACCTTTCATCAAAAACATTTTGACTGAACAATTTTTTTTGAAAATAAAAAATAATGTAATTTTTAGCGAATTTTATAAACACTTTTTTTTATCATCGTTGTGTTTTGTTTTTAGATGAAAATATTTTGAAATGGAAAATGAATAAATTCAAAGATTGAAAGTGAAAAATAATGAACAACAATAGTCATAGTGTAGTTCCTGAAGCCATTGTTAATAATAATTCAAGTAACTACTATGAAAACAGCGGCAGTAATGATTCATTCAACACATGTCCTGTGTTCAACAATACTGAAAGTGACGATTACAATTTATTATTTGAGTTCATAGCTTACGGTATTCTTTTAAACGTGATTGGTGTTTTTGGCATTCTTGGAAATGTGATATCTATGATAATCTTATCCAGACCTCAAATGAAATCGTCGATCAATTACCTATTAATTGGTCTGGCTAGATGTGACACAGTACTAATAATTACATCTATTTTACTATTCGGGCTTCCAATCATTTATCCATCAACCACATATCTTTTTAACTATTACTTTAAGGTAATATAAAAATATTATATAAAAAATGTTTCATACATTTATTTATCAAGTATATTTATTTAAATATACCTGAATGCTTATTTTTTATTATTCATGCTGGTATATTAATGTGAGTGATGTTACCATTTATAGGTATATCCATTAATCGCACCGGTGGTCTACCCAATAGCTATGATATCTCAAACGGTATCTGTATACCTGACGCTCACTGTTACATTAGAACGATTTGTTGCTGTTTGTCACCCTTTGCAAGCTCGATCTTTATGCACATACGGTCGTGCTCGAGCATACGTGATAGCAATCATAGTATTTTCGGTTCTCTACAATATAACTAGGTTTTGGGAAGTGAGAGTTCAAAAGTGTTTGCACTCTGAATATAATCAGTACGTGTATCAAGTTTATCCAAGTGAATTGCGAAACGATAAATCGTACATATCAATTTACATACATTGGATGTATTTAGTCATAATGTACTTCATACCTTTTGGTTCATTAGCTGTACTAAATGCTGCAATTTATAACCAGGTAAGTTTATAAAGATATTACAAAACAACATGAATGCTTTAAATGATTTGTTAAAAATGTAGATTAATATTGAGTAAATGTAACTGTGTTAATGTAATTATATTTGCCCAGTAATATTGATATTTTATACATTTTTTTTAGTAACTATAATTTGTCAAAGCGTTTATAGCAACTTGGCTGCTTTATTAAATTTTTAATCAACGTGTATTGAACAGAGATAAAATAAACAATGCAACATATTACTACATTTATTATAGTAATTTTTTAAAAATATAATACTTCAATTATATTTTTGAACGCTTTTTCTATACACCATATATTGTGTAGAAACAGTAAATAGTCTGTATTAATAGCTCATCATTTATATAATGTATTAAAAACCGAATTTTTGTTTTTCTTTTACTTACAAAATATTTAATGTGTTACTATTTTAGCAAGTTATAGGTCTGTTAGGCTTTTTGATTGTCATGTAGGCAGTTATAAATCTTTCTTACCAAGCACTATTGTCAAGATTTAAGACTTTATGGTTTCACCAACATTTAAAAAAAGTACTACAGCTAAAGCTTTTTATCTAATGGGAAAAATATTTCATAATTAGAAATTGATCATAATAAGTCAATCAATTTTGTAAAATTCAATTTGTGAAATAATACATTCTTAACTTAATTTAGTATTATAAATTAGATAAATATTTTTTATGTAAAGCAAATTATACAGCTGTTATATATATATATATATATGTATGTGTGTGTGTGTGTGTGTGTGTGTGTGTGTGTGTATTTATACCATATTATATTATATTATAAAAAACATGAAATAGAAGAACAATTTTTTGTATAGTTTATTTGATTTACTACGACCATCTAACTCACGCTACAAAGAACTTTGTTATTTATACAGTCTTACACAAATGCTCGAATATCATTCCGCTTGCACTTCTCATAACATTGTAATTTGTTTTGCTAAATATCATATACGTAGGATTAAATTATATTACTGTAAGTAATTTTTTATATTTAAATCTCTAGTGGTATTCTTTCATCCTAAAATATGACACAAGCATGCTAAGCTCATCTTTCCATAAACTGAATATACATATATTTTAATAATATATAGTAGTGGGAGGTGGCTTTTAAAGTATGTGAATGCATTTTATTACTCACCCTTTATCAGTTTTATAATGTTATATTGAATGGACTATACATTATACTTTTAAAGGGGGACAGACTCATATTAATATACATATATTTAACATTTTAAAGACGTTATATAAATTACACAGAGCATTCTATTAAAAACAGTATTATATTGTGTACGTTATCATTGTGTATTATAGATTAATTCTAATAATATTATCTTACCAAAAAAATAACTATTTTTTTTTACAAAATAATACATTAGTTTAAATATTTAGTAACAATTTTGTAAGCAAAATGCAGTTTTAAGTTGTAATAATCAACTATTAATAAATTAAAAAAATAATTATCCTAGTATTTTGAACTACAAGATTTATGTTTAAATTTAAAATTGAAGAGAGAGAACTTGATAAGATATTTATACAACAGCATTTATTCAGAGTAAAAAACTATCAAAAAATAAGAAGAGACGTTGGTTTTATTCAAGAATTAAGATGTTTTATGAACATATTCCAAAAGTAACTGATGTTATTCTACCAAAAAAATTTTACTCTTTACCATAAAAACTATATTTGAAAGAATTACTTGAATATTTTTAATTAATTATTTCAAAACGATAAAGCTTGTTAAAAAAAAAGTAATTAAATACAGGAAACAAATGAAAATCATGAAATTCATTTATCAGTAAATTTTGAACAAAAACAGTGTTAATATAAATTTTAAAATGAAATTTTTCTTTTAAGTATTAGGTATACCTTTTTTTATTACTATTAAATCTATGTCAAATCTAAAATAGAGCATATAACGTATCGTTCCACTTACCGATTACGTCAAGAGTGAAGGTAATTGAAAGGGACCGAAAATAAATTATTAGAAAAGTGAAGACAGTATAGGAATATTTGATTAGACATATATTTTTTATGTATCTGAACTATGAGAAGGGTATGACTATTAGTAATTTTATTAATACTATATGAAACTTTTACAGACCCAGATAATATAAAAATTTTAAGTCCATTAGTATTAGATTAGGTATTATTTATTAAAAAACCGTGTTAAGTCAACGTTGAATAATATTAAGTGAAAGTTATCCTAAAACTGAATAGAATATTTTTAATGTATTAGTATAATATTACGCTGTTTAGTTAAAATAGTTTAGACAGATATCGCTAGATTGATAGGCCTCATTAAGGGTTTTTATTTTTGTAATTCTTTTTTAAATATATTACAATCATTTGTTGTATAAAAATATGATATTAATTTTTCTAATACCACAAAAATTACTGTATTTTACTCTTTAAAACCGCGGTTAAAAATAATTCATATTATTACAAATTAAATGATGGTTAATAAAAAATAAAAATAAAAATACAATGCCGTTAGAGAGAACAATACACAGCCAACTATAAACAGTATAAATTAATTTTTCTACCTTGACAAAAATTTTTTTTTTTTAATATTTAATTGTTCTAAGTAATAAGATTAATGTTTAACATTACCTTTTCTATTTAAATATTAACTTCATTAATAAAATAATAAATTGTAAATTATTAAAAATAACTTATCAGTAATATATCTAGCCTTAAGAAGAAAAAATTTAAAAAAATCTATGTAATTGAAATGAACTTTAAAAGAATAATTGTAAAATTATCAATTTAAAAAAAATTTGTGGAAATTGAGGTTTTAAAATTTTTCATTTATTTTTAGAACTACTAGTGTATATAGTCATAATGTGTTTACTCAGCAAAATGAAATAATTTCGCTCTCGCAATTAAGCAATAAATTCAATAGAACGTTCCAAAACAGTTAATAAGAGATATAAAGATAATGTCTTTCTTTAAATGAACAACTTCATAATTTGAACTTAAACTTTAAGTGACTCACTGTACTCAATGATTACAGCAAGTAAAATTACTATTTTTAAATATTCCACAATTAAATTAAAACTATAAGAATACATAATTCTTGTTATGTTTCTTTGTTAGTTTTATTATAGTATACTATTAGATAGTAAAAACTTTCAAGTGTTCGTAGGAATTTTCTAATAAAATCGAAGCCTTTCAATGTCCTTACATTTTTTTTTATTTTGATCGTACTTTTTTTGGCATGTTTCCGACCAAGCTATCATTCAATGTTTTTTCTCACGACATAAAAATTTCACTCTATGCCTTTTTCAAAATTCTTTTACAACGTTTTGAATTTTACAATTCTAAAGTCATCTTAGTGCTACTTAAAAACTTTCAATAAAAGGGTTTTTTGAAAGATAAACATTTTTGATATATGATTTTTTTTCACTTATATAATCATAAAAAATAATTTAAAAATAGTTAAAATTAAAAAAATTTTAATTAAAATCATTAGTAATAAAAAAATCAATTAAATTATAAAATATTATGAAGATAAAAGTTATTAATTTATTAGTACAAGATTACGACTAAATTGCCTAATTATTCTGTTTAAATTTAATACGGAAGTAACTGATAAATCATAATAATCAAATGCTAATTAACTAGATATTACCTTATTTTTGTTAAACAGAAAAGTTAGTAATATATTATTATTATAAGATTTAGTTAATTATAATTTAAATAATTTTGAGTTCCTTTCAATGATTAATTTTTACTCTATATATTTGAATACCATAATGAACATTTTATTTTATTTTTATTATTAATTTTTTTTATTATAAAGTACATTTTAAATTATTTTAATTTAAAAAAAAGCTATTTCTAATGGTAGTTCTTAGGAGTAACTTTCTTTATTATTATTATTTTACTATTAAATAGAGAAATTTCTAAATTAAATTTTGACGCCTTAAAAACAATTTTTTAATATTTTAAAGGTAATTGTTTAAATTAATTTCAGTGTACATAGATATTCTACAAAAATAAATAAATATTTTTTTAATAATAAGTTTTTATAACTGCTAAGAATATTTACAATCTGTACAATATGTATATTAAAAAAAATAATCAATGTTGGTGTTTTCAATTATTGTAATGTCCATTTTTACTTATAATAAAAATCGAGGGATCATTTTAATTTAAGAGGATATCTTTTTTTAAAATATACTCTATCTCTCCTAGTATATGATCGCCAATAATAGTTCAGTAAGAGATGAAAATATTTAGGTATAAATACGCACGTACAAAAAAATACACAATGTTAAAGTTAATACCATTTCAGCTTCGCAATATGTATAATTTACTTTTATAAAAAATATTTATTCTCAAAAAAATATCGTATATTTTTAATTAAATTAATGAACTTTTGAAGAAATAGTATTTTGAAAATCTGTGAATCTAAAAAATCAGCGTTTCTTATTATCAATACAACAATAAAGAAGGTTGTTCTATAGATTAAACTATAGTTTGTTTTGTGAATATATCCACAAAGACTTTTTGCTTACCCTTTTTATTTCTTTCAAAAAAAATAAATATAAATAATAATAATAAATGAAAACCAAGAAACATTTTATTGTACGCACATTGTTGAATACATTGGACGTGAGAAAACAAATGTGGAGCAAGGAAAAGGAAATAGGTTCTTATTTGTTATTGTGTACTGCGAGATGACACCAATTTTATTGCTAGTAGAACGGCGTTATAAATAGGCACTTCATCTACATCAAACTGTATTAATAAAAAAATATGTATTTACAAGCTATAATAAACATAAATGGAAAACGGCTTATAAAATATATTAATTAAGCTCTAGTAAGCTTAATTTTTTTAATTACTTGGAGATTATGTAACAGTTGAAAAAAATGTAATAATATTATTTATGTACTTACTAAAAAATATGTATAACATTTTTTTTTAACAAATAGTGGTTTATGCACACTGTAAAACCAATAAGCACGTTTTTTTAAAATAGTACACACTGTCAGTAGTAGAATATTTCATATAATAGTAACACAAATTTATTACATGAAGTTTTTTATTTTATTCATGAATCATTTTTATAATTTTAGAACTAAATAAGTTACAAGTGGTTTACAACTAAGCTCTTTAAAATCTGATGATCGATTTTATATTTATAATCAAAGCAACAGACAATCAAAAGTTTATCATTAAGTTTAAATCACATTTATTGAATTAATTGACTTTACATTCATGAAGAATTTGATCAAATATCAAATCTTAAAAACAAAAATGTACTACCTACTTTATTACTTAAGCTGATTAGATTGGGTTTAAATTGATAAAAACTAATTTGATATATATATATATATATATATTTTATTTTTATTTTGTATAATATCATATAATAAGAATTTATTACTTGTGACTAATGTTATTTAAAATTAAAAAAAAAATTTAAATATTAATTTAAAACTAAAAATATTTAACTCAAAAGTCACAAAAATGACTTAAAAACCATGGATATATATTTCGGAAACAAGGATACCACAATCAAGGCTCATCACACGCAGACACCTTGACCAAAAAATACTCTTTTATGTTTCTTTAGTAACCTTATCACCTAGTGATGTTATCATATAGTTGATTGTCATATTTTGTCAGTTTATGCAAGTTTAATAATGAATATTTGAGTAAACCTAGATCAAAATTAATGAAATTATTTTTATTTTACAACCCTTTTTATAGTTTCCTTTATATTGACTTCTAAGTAATTATTGACGTTTGTAATAGAGCGGCGATGTTCAGTCAAAGAAGATTTATCAACTTCTTGAATTAATAAAATTAAAAATAAAATTTGATTAGATGATAACATCTCTAGGTAATAAGGTCACTAGGGGTATAAAAGTTAGTATACTCCGGTCAAGGAGTCTGTATGTGATGAGCGCTGATTATAGTCACATTGTTTCCGAAATGTGTATAAACTATTTTTTTAGTAATTTTTGAGGCTTTGACTATAATGTCTTTTAATTTAAAATTTTATAATATCTGTTAGTTTTAGAATAAAAAAGTTTTTGATTAAAACCGATTCTTCAGTTTTTTTTCAAATTATAATTTTAATGATATTAAAGAAACCTTGAAATTTTTTTGTTTTATATTTTATCATTTAAGTAACATAATGACTCTGTTAAATAATTTTAAGCACAAAATTACTTGAATGTTAACCTGATCATTTACATAATTTTATACCAATAATTAAGATATAGTGGTAAAATTTAGACAAACGTATATTTTGATCATAATCATAGAACATAACTTATACTCCTATCAAAACAATACGTTATTAAAGGTGAATTACATGATTTATAATTGAAATAAAATAATGTCTAATTCCTTAATTTATCATGAACCACTAAATTAAACAAAAATCCAAAATAATATTAAGACTTTATTTTTTTATTTTCTTTTAATTGTGTTTTCTTCATCTTATAAATTATAAAGTTTGTTTTATTTTCTTACCTTTTACTTTATTAAGGTATCAACTTTATTTTTTTTTAACGACAACATACATAATTAACTATTTTATTTAATAGATAATGAGCTAATCAAGAAAATGACTGGTCAATAACAACTTTTGGATTGGTATTTTGAAAACAATTGACATTTTTTATACCTATGCAGGAAAGAATACAGTGGGGAAACTACTAGTGATAAAAATAACATACCTGCGTCTCATCTCCAGACACCAATATAAAATGTTAATAACATCCTAAATACTGATCCAAATGTGGTTGTCAACCACATTTGAATAGTGTTATATAAGCAAGTAAATTATGTTCGATTTGCAACTAGAAATTCGCTTGTGTTAAATAAAATCTTTTGAATCTATGAATTAAACTATATATTTTTAAGACGCTCTGTTAGAAGTATTAATTTTTTTTTATCATTCTTTTTTCATGAAATGGTAATTAAATTTTGAATATTTTTTATCATTGGGATTTTATTAATAATATTTTTTTAAATGTTCTCAAAAAAGATATTATTTTAATTTTACTTCATAAATACACTTCATAAATACACTTCATGAATACACATAAAATTACTAAAAAATGTCCTTTTTATTATTTTATTTTTATTAGATACTTTTATGCAATTTTTAAAAATTTAAGTAATACTTACTTTAAATAATATACTTAAAATTTTATCAAAATTATTTTGTTTGTTTCTCAAACTGTTAAAGAACCTATCAAACCTCTATGTTTTTATAGCTTTTCAAAGTTATTTTTACATTCATACACAATGTTTGAATTTAATAATAAGATTAAACTACAAAATCTTCTAAGTCATTTTTATTTTGTGAGAACATATTTAATTAAAAATTGACAAGTTTGTAGTAATTTAATATTAAATTTTTGTATTCTATGTATGCTTGTACACTGTGAAATACAATGATGACATTCTCTAAAACAAAAAAAAAATCATTTTGCTTTAAATTTCCATAATTTTTTTGAAATTTATGCGAACGATTATAATTATAATTTAATGATATATTTTTATTATAAGTTGCTTAATAAAACTGAAGTAAAAACGAAGTAAATGATATTAATACATTATAGATAGAAATAAAATTCAATTAGCTAAGTACCACGTACACTATACGTCAAAAACCTACATTATTTTGTAATAATAAAGAATAATTGATCACTAAAAATGATGCCATACTTAATCATAAATATTACACTAGTCTCCTTCTACTCGTAAGATATTGACAAGACAAAATGTAACCCTATCATGACCATATTCAGTGTTAATCAATATCTGATTATCAAGGCTGGTGGAATCAACATGTTTTAGCAGTTCAATAAGTTCAGTAAATTTCATAAAGATTAAGTTATGTTGAGAATTAAATAAATTGTTTGTTTAACTTCGGCGTCAATATTCTAAAATATTCTATTTTAATAATAATGTATATTCCACCATTCTATATTTAAACATACTATATCCTGGGAGATGCGAGGGAAGTATGTATTTCTTATTTAGTATTAATATATGGCATAGTTTAGCGTACGATTAAAGATACAATGGAACTATAACATAAGATATAATAAAAAAAAAAAAATCGATATAGCAATTGTTTTGGTATCCGGTAATGTTAGGATAAAATGCAGTGAAATAGCTGACGAATTTGCAAGAAAACTATAGAAAACATAGCAGCAAAAAATATAGATGCCATGATGTACTACGATATAAAAAAGAGATCAAATACAACACTACACAAAACTGGCAAAACAATTGGAAAAATTCTAGTAACAAACTCAATAAAATAAAGAGTATTACAATTATACGACCCAGAAACTCTTCCACTAGGATTAGTAATGAAAAAAATTAATATAATTCGCATAGGACATACATGGCTAACTCAGGGTTTTCTAATGAAAAGAGAAGAACCTTTAATATTTTCAACATGTAGTGCACCTTTATCGATCAAAAATTATTTTTAAAGATAGATGAAAATACGACGAGGTCAAAATAAGTCACCACCTACCTGAAAGTTACGGATCACACCCAGAAAATTAAATTAAATTTATTCAATTTTTAAAATAAACAGAATTATTAAAACAATTTTCAATATATTTTTAATTATACAATAGTAAATTATTAAATTTCTATATACAGAGTATTCGATAATTCAGGAAACAGGTTTTTATTATTATTATTGTTTATAACTACCTGTATCCTTACTTAATAAACATTCAAGTTATTTACTTATGTAAGAAAATTGTATGCTAGTGGTCAAATCATATAATCATAAGAATAAAGATATAATAAAGTATAGCTCTAAATGTGATGTAAAAAATTATTTTAATCATTTTACTCAAGTACTTTACAACACTAAAAAAAAATACTAAATTTACAGGAAAGACAAAATAAAATAAACAATTCTTTACCATTTAATTACAAATAATTTTTTTATAAGACTAGTGTAAATTTTATACATAAATTAATTAAGTTTTACTAGCTGAAATTTTAGTATTTTTTAATCACGTTAATATAAAAATTATAAAAATATTGAATTGTATTACTATAATTTCCGATAGGCAACATTCATTAATATATAATCATAAATTAAGTGTTTTTATTTAAAATGTTGATTAATTATTTAACATAATATTATTTATTCACTATTAGTGTAATAGCAGTCATATATTTAAGGTACAAAATAACTGATTTATGAAGAATCATAATCATGAAAGTTATTATTGAAGAAGTTGGGTTCTGAATTATTTAGTTAGGGATTTCAGTAAAATATTACAAGTTTATGTTGATCCATAACTTTAGTTTAATACTATTTAATTATGTAAGCACGATATTTTTTAGCAATTAAAAAGTAGATTTTAATTTCAGTTTTTTAGTTTAATAATATTTAAATATTTAATAATGTAATGCCTTTTAATTTAAATTATTTAATATTAAGAATTTAAATTAATTACTTACACATTTTTATAAAGCCTAGTTTATTTTCAATAAAGAAGAATACTCCTATAAGAGTTATGATACAACTTACCAATTTAATTGATATGTAACTTAACACATGATAAAGAACATAATGGTTTAATAACATCTGAAAATAAGAAAATTTTAATAGGATAATTTATAGTCATAAGTAATACATTAATACTTTTAAAAAGAAACAATAACAATTTGTTTATAACAGATTTTTTTGATTCTTAAATAAAATCATTTTATTTTTTGAAAGTTTTATGTTATAAGAACTTTTATATATTAATTACTTGTAAATTTAAAATTCTTAAAAACTATGAAATTATTGGCACAAATATAATTATTTTTAAAATTAACCAATACGTGTAAATATCTTTATTTTTAATTAAATATCAACACTGATTTTTTAATTTTTTCAAATTATTGAGTTAATATACAGGTATAATACACAAGGGATTACAAATATAGGTAGCTAATTGGTTTTTTATGACATTGCTGTCACAGTCACGGATTATTTATTATCAATTATAACTATCAATAGATATACTTTTTGTATTGTCAGTTAGTGTATTTATAAACTCACAACAATGTACCTTACTATCATTGATAATAGCAATGCTGTGTACCTGCTAATATCGATGTCATAAAAAATCAATTAGCTACCTGTATTTGTAATCCCTTGTGTATTATACCTATATATTAACTCAAAAATTTGAAACTTTTAATGATTATATCTAATAAACAAATTAAGTTTCATTAAAAATTCAAATGCCATTTACTATTGAATTAAAAACTCAAACATTTTATTAAATTAAAAATATGTGTTACCATTTAAAAAAACAAAGTTGACACCCTTACCAGGCATAAGGGATGAACTTAAAAAGTATTACATAGTTAATAATTCAAGAATAATGTGTAACTAAAGATAATAATAAAAAAAAATTTTTTAATTATTATTATTCTGTAAGTAATTGAGTGGGTTATGATAAAAAAATCACCCTGTATATATATATATATATATATATATATATTTGTAGTGTGACGCTTAGGTACTCTCGTGTGTGTATTTTCAGTTTTCGATTAAAGTAATACAGGGTGATTTTTTTATCATAACCCACTCAATTACTTACAGAATAATAATAATTTAAACATTTTTTTTTTTTATTATCTTTAGTTACACATTATTCTTGAATTTTTAACTATGTAATACTTTTTAAGTTCATCCCTTATGCCTTGGAAGGGGGTCAACTTTGTTTTTTTAAATGGTAACACATATTTTTAATTTAATAAAATGTTTGAGTTTTTAATTTAATAGTAAATGGCATTTGAATTTTTAATATAACTTTATTAGCTTATTAGATATAAACATTTAAAGTTTCAAAATTTTGAGTTAATATACATGTATAATACACATGGGATTGTAAATACAGGTAGCTAATTGGATTTTTATGACATTGCTGTCTCAGTCACGGATTGTTTATTATCAATTATGATTATCAATAGATATACTTTCTGTATTGTCAGTTAGTGTATTTATAAACTCATAACAATGTGCCTTACTACAATTGATAATAACAATGCTGTGTACCTGCTAATATCGATGTTATAAAAAACCAATTAGCTACCTGTATTTGTAATCCCTTGTGTATTATACCTGTATATTAATTCAAAAATTTGAAACTTTAAATGATTATATCTAATAAACGAATTAAGTTTTATTAAAAATTCAAATTCCATTTACTATCAAATTAAAAACATTTTATTAAATTAAAAATATGTGTTACCATTTAAAAAAACAAAGTTGACCTCCTTACAAGGCATAAGGGATGAACTTAAAAAGTATTACATAGTTAAAAATTCAAGAATAATGTGTAACTAAAGATAATAATAAAAAAAAATGCTTAAATTATTATTATTCTGCAAGTAATGGAGTGGGTTATGATAAAAAAATCATCCTGTATATTAATACACACATTTGTGGATAATTATTATTAAATCATGTCTCAAAATTATTATTAAATGTTTGTTATGGTATAGTTTCAAATTATAATTAAATTATAAAGTTTTTTATACATAAAATTATTAATTAAAAAATTTAACTGGATTTAAATTTTTGTTTTTGTAATTATCAAATTTTTATGAAGGAGTATTTGTTATCAAAAACAAATTATCTTTAGTTCACTTCTTAGAAAACCATGGATTTTAATCTAAAGAAGTAATCAGCATTTTGACTTTTCTTTTTGTTTGCTCAATTTTAGATAGAAATCTTAAAAACGGAAGAATTATACTTTTTGAACGCAAGAAGAATGATAAGAATAAAATAACGAATTTAACTTGTCATTGTTTAAAAATTAATCTTTACTAACCAGAACTTTTGAATGAACACTAATAATAAACTTGTTGAAATTAATCGCATTACTACATGGAACAAAAGTAATCGTTATAATAACCCAATTTTGAGTTGGCATTATGATTATTATACTATATTTCAATGGATTATCATACGTTTTGTAATAAATATTATATATTGTTTTGTTAAAATGAATATAAAGTTTTCATAAGCAATAGTATTAAAATATCGTATAAAAAATAATAAAAAATGTATTTAAAATACTAATTTAAAACTNCTAAAAAATATCGTATAAAAAATAATAAAAAATGTATTTAAAATACTAATTTAAAACTTAAAATAAAAAAATATTAAACTTAAAATAAAGCATTTTGAATATATAAAAAGTCACAAAAATTATTAAAAAATTTAGGACACGTTTTTCCAGATTGACGTTCCCATATTAAAAAAATTATAACAAATTTGAATTTAACATTATTTATACTTTTTAGTTTTAATTTAATACTTTAAATGTATTTTTAATTTTAAATAATATTAGTCACAAGTGATCAATTCATATTATGAAATATTATATTGGAAAATGCATATATTTCTAAGTTTTATTTTTAGTGCAAGACTACTAATTATGTATTTTAATGTTTTTTCCATTGAGTTTTACATTAGTAAATTTATATTTTTTATTTTTTTTTTTATTGTCGTTACAGGTTAGGCTGGCAAATAGAGAACGACAGCGGTTATCCAGATTACAAAAAAAAGAAATAGGATTAGCAACAATGTTACTTTGCGTAGTTGTAGTTTTTCTGTTGTGCAACGTTTGGGCTCTTATATCGAATGTAATTGAAGCATTTTATGGTATTACTGTAGATGAATTAGTTAAAGTTAGCAACCTGTTAGTAACAATTAATTCATCGGTCAACTTTGTCATCTACGTTATATTTGGTGAAAAATTTAAGCGATTGTTCTTTAAGCTATTTTTCCCACGAGGTTTCTGGTGGTGTGGATGGCATCCATTTGGTGTAGATCGTGGTGTAGATGACTATCAAGTAGATCATGTTGGTATTGAGGATAGTGTCATTTCATGCAATGGAGTTGGAGGTAGTCATTTCCATCATGTTAGTTCAAAAAGTATTGATAGCCGTTTATACTCTGTACGGCGATCACATTCGTGTCATCTTCATCGATCTGCGTGTAATAAATTTAAACGGTCACGATCACATTGTCAAGCTATTAAACTCGTTGATGGACCTAGTAATCAGAACGATAGATTTGGCGGAGGACATGTATTTTATTCGAGAAAATCTAATAGTGGAATGTGGGAAACTTCTACTACAACTACGACCAATGTACATCAAATCTAAATGGTCAACGACCAAAATGGGTAATGGCATACAGGGTGATTTGAAAATGATTGAATGCCTAAATTTATAATCATGGTCTTCCCGTGAATTATTGAAATGTGTGTTTTAAACATTTTTACTTCTCATCAAAGATCTAAGATGAAGTTTTTAAAAAATAAATAAATCTCATTATTTGTTCACAATAGTTTTAATTGGTGGTAGTGTTGCATAACATGTCGTTATAAATAAAAAATATAATTTGTGTTAAATCGCTTTCAAGCTGTTTAAAAAGTTATACAGCTAAGTGCTTTATATATTGTATGTAATTAACGACAACTAAAAAAAAAAAGAAGAATTCACATAATTTATGGAGATTAACTTTGAAGCCTCGCTCACATTTTTTTATTTTATTTAATGTAATAATGACAGTTGTATTAAAAATTAATGAATTACATAATTCTAAACAAAATTTAAGATACAACTATGAATAATGGTTAAATTATTTTTACTTTTTAAAATATTATTTATTATATGAGAATTAAAATGACATTTTTTTATCGAATTTTCAACTACAGAGTATCTTAAATATTATGGCCACACGTATAAATATTATAAACAAATATACATATTTTTACTGTAACTATGTACTTACTATTAAAAGTATGAAATGTATAATTAAGCATTAAAAAGTTTTTAAAAATAAGTGAGTTACCTATTTAAGAATTAATGTACAAATTATAATTTAAAAATAAACAAATTGATAAAAATAATTAAAACTGCAATAGTTTGTTTTTACTTTCGACGCGAAACTGAGAAAGTGTTAATTTTTACTGTCATTCTTTTTTTTTTTTTTTGAGTCTGACTTTAAAAGTAATCAGCTCTTACAGGCCAACTTTGATAATTTATATGACAAACAAATCTGATTATAATCTAGTTGACCCAATCAATATCCAAGATTGTAAAAAAACAATATCTTAATTTTAGAAATTTAGAAAAGTATATCATAATTAGGCTACTGTCGAAAATGGGAAAAATTAAAATTTTTTTTGCATATTAAAATTTTAATAAATAAAAATTTTAAATTTAAACACAACATACCTTGTTTAAATTTCTTATGATTTCTATTCAAACAATAAGCTTAACTACATTAAGGATTTGAATGAAGATACCTACTTAAGTCAATTTTTTTCTTAATTTCTATATTTGAAAATTTTTCCAAATATCTGCATTTTATAAACTAATACCAAATTAAAATTTATGCTGTAAACTATAATATTAAAAAAATAAAAACACTCCAAATTAATTTTTAGTAGGAAAAAAAAATATATACAATACTTGTTAGAAATATACATTGATAATGAATTATGAAATATTCCAAAACGTCTGTGTCCTTTAAATACATATCAAATAAAAGCTTTTTAAAAGCACTTTATAATGAAAAAAAACGTCCCTTTGATTATTTTTCTATGAATTATTGACTTTTAAAGCCAAAAATTGCAATATTTCTGTAAAACTTAATCCCTTTATTTTGCTATAAATCTACTAAAAATACATTGGTCCTAATGAAATTTAATTAAGTATACTAGAGATAATAAGCTTATTTTTAGTGTACTTTTTATAAAAATTCAATTAAAAATCTAAGTATAGTAAAGGGTTGTAACCCACATATGGAAAAATATATTTTTCAACTCAACTTTGACAATTTTTCCGAACGTATGACAACTTTAAACTATATGAAATTAAATATTTTTAAGTGTACTACAGTAATAAAAATATTTGTCAGTTGTTTTTCTATGAAAAATCATCCACCAAAGTAAAATAATTATTTTATTTTCAATTTTTTTTTTATACCAATGTAAAGTTTCTTAAAAGTACTTAATGGTTAAAAAATTTTAAATGTTCCCAAAATATATTTTCTATGAATTATAAAACTTAAAACCAAAAATCTTACAATTTATGTAAATGTTTGACAAAAATGAAAAAAATGGAAATAGATCAATAATAAAACATTGTTTGTATAATGACGAGAACATTCCCAAGTTATCATTGGTTAAATGCAGTGCTTAAAACATAACGAAACAAATTGATGCTTATAACTGACGGTGTATATAATTTATTATGCTTTTACTATTATGAAGTGATTAATTTCGACCATAATTTTAATCCCGATGCTTTTAGAGATCACTTAAAAAGATTGTTGTTAGAAAATTCAGGTGACATGTGTTTTAACAAACATATGTTTATATTGTCAAAACAAAAATACAGTAGTATGAGTATTAAATACATTTCTTATACTTCATATTCCCGTAGGATTGTTTAATAAAAGTGTATATAGTATAGACTATAAACGATTGATGAAATTTCGAATGGATAATATATGATAAAATAAATAAATTAACAAGCCTTTAATATTTGAGTGAAATTTAAAAAAAATAGAAATTGTAATATTATAAAAATATACATATTATTGTAGAATTTAACAGATTCGCATAGAAGCGTTTTATAATAGAGATTTTAATTAATCACTGTCAAGTATCACCTATATTTGTAACCACTGTGCTATGATCTAAAATTATGATATTTCTTCATTAAAAATCAATAACATAAATTATAAAATCCAAAAGTCAAATTTAAAGCTCAAATAAAATTATAGATTATCTATAATAATAAAATAATATGAAAATAATGAATAGCATTAAACATAATTGATCATTATAAAAACGCATAAAAAATTGATCATATTTTACTAAGTAGCTAATACCGCCATATTAGGTGTTCAATTTAACATAACTTGTTGTATTGAAAACAAATATTTCAAAATAAACATTTGAAACATTTGTGGCTAATGCAAAATATGAACCTGAATTTCACTAAATATTTGTATTAAATTCTTTTTAGAATTATTAATTATTTACTCCTTAGTTTATTTTATTAATTTTCAATTATTTATGGTTACATATGCATGATTTCCCGAAACACTTTTAATGTATCAAAAAGAATGAGAAAACCTACAAAGCCTAGTGCAATGGAATCGAATCCTATTATGGCGTATTGTATCATTTTTTAAAAATTCAAGATAAATCCAAAGATAATAACAAATAGTAGCTTGTTAATATTAGTTGGAGCGTTATAGAACTGTATTAAATATTCAATGTCTTCAGTCAAAGATAAAATTTATAAAGTCATGTTAAAGATTATCACTCATTCCTGTTCTATTCATTAATAAGTCTTTGAAGCTTTGTTGAGGCTGAGACCCCAACGCATATCAAATTTTTTTAAATTAAAATTTTAAAAAATTTTCTAAGATATCTGTGCTTTTTAAATTATATCAAAATAAATCATATTAAATGTACTCTAAATCTAAAAAATAAAAACATTCCTATAATTCCGATTTTCTATGAATTATCTAAATGCTATTTAAATCAAACTTTGTGAAATTTTATTTAATACTTTTTTTATGAAAAAGGTACTCTTGTATATTTAAATTATTAGTTTACACTCTTATGTTTTAATTTTAAAAGATAGTGAAAAATGATAATAATAAAATTTATTTTATCGTCAATATTTTGATTTAATAGTAAAGATTCGAATCTAATAAATTTGTAATTAATGAAAAATTACTTGACGTTCATAGATAAGTCAATTTAGATAGTCATTAATAGGAAATATATACCACACAATGTAGTAAACATCTAAAGATTATTTTCGTTAAGAAAAAAATTCAATAGTTAATAAGGTTTATTAAATTATTATTTATATTTTGAATTACTAGTTACTAGAGTTTTATTCTTATTATTACAAACATTTATATTGAGAGTTTTTATAAAATATATTTATAAGATAATTTAATTCAGGAAAAAATACTCAATGATCCTATATTTATACTTAAAGCGATTAGTGATTAGTTTATCTTTTTAGTTCCTTAGAGGCTCGTTTAACGTGCCGTAACACTCAGTTTTCGCTTGGTTATCAATCATATTGAAGCCACAACAAAAAAAAATATGTTCACATATTTTCATCATTCTTCAAACACATTCTTCATTTTTGTTAAGTGGTCAATATTTTTCTTTTTATGATACCTCGAGATAATTTTTGATATTACTACAATATATGTTCCATATTTTCAATTTCATACAAGGAAATATTGCACTTTTTAAAACACAATGCAGAAAATACCCCCAACATAATGGAGATAACACATAGTTAAAACCATATTGATTAAAATGACTACCATATTTATAATATACTACCATATATTTAAAAAAGTTAGGTGAAATTTTTTCATGAAGAATGGTTTTTAGCTTCGATGCGAAGCTGAGAAGGTATTGGTTTTACTAAGATGTGTTATTTTTTTTTTTGTGTCTGTTACCACTTTTTCTCAGCTCTCACCGAACCGATTTCTTTCAATTATACGTCAAAAGATCACAAATCGTATCTAGTCGAAGACATTACCCTTAAAAATTGAAAAAAAATCCCTCGTTTCCCGTAAATGGGGGAAACCTCCAAAAAAATTACAAATTTAAAAATCGCTAATTTTCAAAATTTTTTCAATTTTTTTTACTAAAAACTGCCATAACTTTTTTAAAAATAACCAAATAAATATAATTTTTTTTATATAGATGCATGATGTCATTACCTTTCATTTGATATATTTTTTTTTTATATGTGACCCTTTACTTGCCCACAGGGGGGGATTTAAAATGACTACTTTTTTACAAAAAATTAACTTTTTCAACTTAACTTTTGAAAATGTTCCGGAAGGTCTGACACTTTTATATATATCTTAAATTAAAGCTAATGTAATATACTTTATAATGGTAAAAAAAAATTTCGGACTTTATTTTATCTTCATGGTGAAAACAGACATTAAACTTAATAAAAAAAATACGATTTTTGTAAAAAAATTCTTTTTTATATTTTTAACTTTATAATGCTATAACTTCTCGAAAGATGTATGGATCAATATAATTCTTTTTTTTGTAGATGCATGATGTCTTTACCTATCATTTGGTATATTTTTTTTATAAATCTGACTTTTTACCTGCCTACAGGGGGGGATTCAAAATGACAACTTTTTCACAAAAAATTGACTTTTTCAACTTAAATTTTGAAAGTGTTCCGGAAAGTCTGACACTTTTATATATATATTAAATTAAAGCTAATGTAATATACTTTATTATGGTAAAAAAAAATTTCGCACTTTATTTTATCTTCATGGTAAAAACAGACATCAAAGTGGATGAAAAAAATACGATTTTTGTAAAAAAATTCTTTTTTATATTTTTAACTTTATAATGCTATAACTTTTTGAAAGATGTATGGATCAATATAATTTTCTTTTTTTATGGATGTATGATGTCTTTAACTATCATTTGGTATAATTTTTTTATAAATCTGACTTTTTACCTGCCCAAAGGGGGGGATTCAAAATGACAACTTTTTTAGAAAAAATTTACTTTTTCAACTTAAATTTTGAAAGTGTTCCGGAAAGTCTGACACTCTTATATATATCATAAATTAAAGCTAATGTAATGCACTTTATAATGGAAAAAAAAATTTCGTACTTTATTTTGTCTTTAGGGTGAAATTGGCTACCAAATGCTATTTTTGTGTGAAAATTCTCGATTTTATTTTTTTATTTTTAACTTTATAATGCTATAACTTATTGAAAAGTGTATGGATCAACATAATTTTTTTATGAGAAATAATAATTTTTAATAATCCCTTTTTCATTCGATATACTTTATCGGAATCAGGATATTAATAACGAACTAGCAGATCATTTTTGATCTGCATTCATTTTGAATGCTTTTGGAATAATCCACCTATTTTTTAAAATTAAACACTATCTAAAGATTTGCATCGAAGCGTTTTTTATGATAGTGATTTTAATCACTGTCAGATATCATTATACTTGATCCAAATATGTCACGTCACCACTGTGCCGCGACACCCCTGTGCTGGGTTTTTTTTATTGTAGGAGAATTTTAGCTCTTTAAATAAGACTGTACTATACGCAACACTTTATGGAAAAAATTATATTGGTAAATAATTTTTCGTAAATTTTTACTTTACTCAGTATATTTTATTTTTAACTACTTTTAAAATTCTTTAATTTTGCATGAGATGTTGTGGAGTTCATATGGCAAATTTTTGAAATTGAAAACAAAATTGGCACATTTCTTTTCAGATTTTCTAAAAAAATGTAAGAATAGAAAATTAATTATTTATATTTTGAATATAGACAAATATATTTTTATTATTTTACTATAGCAAGTGTAGGGTGGGTTTTAGAAGTATCGATATTAACTATAGAATTTTAAAACTATTATTATTAATAGTTTAACATATCACAAATAGAGTTTAAAAAAAAGAGATCATATAAATAAAATAATCATAATAAATGCAGGTCCCGTGAATCCGCATGTTTTGAACAACGTAGTGTTGAAGTAATGAACATGCGTCTTAACGATCTACAATCTAATATACACTTAAGTCTAATTAATCGAAATAAACGCAACATACGACAAACGATTGTCACTACTGAATCAAGAAATTAATACAAGATCACGAATTAACCACTAAATGAAACAAAGGTAAGTTTGAATATTTATTTACAAGCTTTACTACTTAAATTTCACGCTGAAAACATATGCTCAATTTAAACTAAAAATGCTGAATAGTTATACACGAATCAAAACCCGAGACATTTATCAAACCCCGAAATAACACACCCTCTTTTGTCGCTTAAATCTTTTGTTTATTACAAAACGAAAAGAAAATATTTATTTCAAGCCTTTGATTTTTCTTTATTTTAATAATAAATTGAAAGACTTTTTAATATTATGATGTAGTTTAAAATCAATAAAAGAATAATTTGTGGAATAAGAATGATAAAATATGATACTAAATTAAAGAATTGAAACAATATTCAATTATACATAGAAATATATTTTTTTAATTTTAATAAAACTATTACATTTATTAATAAGGTAATAAATTAATCTTAAACAATTAATTAATAATTACTTTGAAGTTAAAAGACAGTTTTTACATCAAATAAAATTTTCTGGAAAATAATTTCTTATGTAAATATTATATTGTCGAAATCAATTTAAAAGTTTTACTTGAATTTTTGTCACTGACAGTTTAAAATGATAGCGATAATAACAATAAAGTATATGTATAACAAGTGAAAAATTAGTAATTTGTATTATGTTTAGTAAGCAATTTTTAAACGAAAAGTCTCTTTGAAAATATTTTACCATGCGACAGTTATGACTTCCTTCCTCCTGTGAAATTTAGGTTATAAGAATACTATAGTTTTTAAGTTATTATAATACTTCCGTTAGTATGATGAGTGATGACGAAAACTGGGGTTTTCCCTAGAGGTAAAAATGATGTATAAACTCAAGTGTACAACGGTACACTTTAAGCCATAACAGGTGTATTTTTATATTATCCTCAAAATTATAAAGAAAGAAGTATTTGTATAAACTAAATTCCAATAAAACAAATCAAACAACAATACGTAAATTTGACAATAATAATATACTGAATATTGGAACCTATTCTGTGGAAGAGACTAAACTCGGATTAGATATATTATGGACGTGTTATAGTAAACCTTGTAAAGTTTATCTTAGAATATAATATTAATACATAATATTGTAAGTTATAATAGGAATCATGATAATATTGTATGAGCTGTTGTTTTTATTTCATTTAAGTTTTAAACTTCATGGATGAAAATGTTCATATTAAATAAGTATTTACTTTTTGTGTTGAACTTTAAATAAATCTATCAAACCATAACTAATTCATAGGGTTCGTTAATAATTTTAATAAAAATTGTTATTTATATTAAATTTTTATAGAGCTTAATGAAAATTTATCTTAAAACGTTTTTATTGATATAATTAAAAATAAATATTATTTATATATTCGAATGTTTATTAATAACTTATATTATAAAAATAATAGATAATCGAAAGTTTCTAAACTATACTATATTAAGATAAGATAAAGACAATATTTGGAGGAACTTAAAGCCTGTAAAATCATGAAATTTACTTCTCTAAACATGAATAACATATGTTTCGAGCTGGTTCAATATGTATAATAAATATATAAAT
Source organism: Daktulosphaira vitifoliae (assembly GCF_025091365.1). NCBI lineage: Eukaryota > Metazoa > Arthropoda > Insecta > Hemiptera > Phylloxeridae > Daktulosphaira > Daktulosphaira vitifoliae. The sequence goes on from NW_026099572.1 coordinate 85,361,638, forward strand.
AATTGATAAATACGAATATTAAAAATAGTGGACTGTATCGTTTTATTATAATTTACTTGTAAGCTGGCGATTTGTCCGTGCGAGTACGTAGATCGAACATAACTACTTCATATATTGGTCGGCGACCATCATTATTATAGATATCTCTTAATAGCGCGATAACGAGCGCGAACAACATACATTACATTATAACATCTAATCAAAATGTTGATATACAAAGTAAATTGCATGTTTAATAGGAGTTAAACAAATTGTATTATTTCATTTAAAAGTATGGAATACTAAAATTATTTTTAGTTCTTCGAATTAATAATTGATTGGTGCATTTAAATTGTTTCTAACTATTTTATACATTTAAAATTTCTTTAGCTCTTTTATTTTGATATAACAAGATGCCAATATTGTTGTTACAAATATTTTAAATGTTGATAGAAGAGCATAATGTGATTTTGAAAAAATATACTAGAAGATATATTGCTTACACTGAAAAACTAGTAATACGTCTTTAAGAATAAAGTCTGAGCTTAATACCTCAAATGTTTCAGATGGTATATCAAAGAAATAAGAATATTAATTACTAATCATAGGTTACAACTATTTTTTAACAATTTTTAAATAAAATTATTAATTAATTGAATTTATTTTTAACAGTTAAAAATAAATTGTGTAGATAAACCATTATTTATTTATTTTTGTACATATGACAAGATAGGGCACGGTAATATAATTAATAACACAAAATTAAGATAATTTCATAACATAAAAATAATACAATTAAATGAACTAATTTACGAGTACAAAATATTTAAATTTAGATTGAAAATAATTATAAAAAAACATTTACATTAGTGAAATCAAACAAATCATTATTATATTTGTTACAATTAAACGTAATCCGTATGACCGGTAATTTGATTTATTACTTAGCACGATTAAGTTAAATATATTAGAAGATCTAATATTAATAGGGGGAACATGAAATATAAATTTCTCTCGGAATGATTTTAAAAATTGCTAATAATGTCATAATACTATAAAAATAATTAAAGGGTAATGAAAAAAATTTTATTATTCAACTTAACATTTTATGTGAAAATACCGTAATTTTACAGATACTCAAATTGTGGTTAAAATATTTATGGTTGTGAAGGACAAAGGGTTTATTCGGAATTAGCATTAAAACATTTATCCTTATAGGTGCTAAAACCTGATAAGCATGATTAATATTTAAAAAAATCTTATGAAACTTAACAAAACTTAACGCAAATACGTATTCCGAAAATAATATTGTTCACGAAATACGTATCTGTGATAATGGCAACATATACTACCATTATTAATTAATAACATTTTTCCATTTTCTATAAACTAGCAAAATGTGATGACATTAGCGATAACGTAACTGAGTGATAAGTTCATAAGGGGAATATAAGAGGTTTTTTTCGGTCGAGGTTTCAGTATTTGTTAAGTGTTGATAATGGTAATATTATAATATACCATATAATAATATGGTAATATTATTTCTGAAAAACGTAACCATGATTTTTTAGTAGTTTTTGTGGCTTTTTATAATATTAGTATTTTTTAGTTTTAAAATAATAATTTTAATTTTATATAATATTAGCTACATTGAAACATTTTCATTATATGAATATTAATTTGTATACAGAGTTTTCAGTAAGATAGCAAACAGGTAAATTGTTACAAACAATAAAAACACGTTTCCTTACTTACTGAACACTCAGTTTAAATTTGAAGCAATATATATTTTAAGTAGAATTACACTAACACAATGGATTGTTGTTTGTAACGTTTTCGCCGTATCTAAAGTTATCGTTTACATTTGTTATGGAACTGTAACCACGTTTGTTTTGGCTAATTTTTGTTCGTCGGGAAAGATAATATCAAATAATATCTATCATCAACATTATTTTTTTTTTTTAAGTAATTAAATTAATTCTTTTTAACTTAAAAGTATAAAATTTGACTTAAAAATCAAATTGACGTAATTAGTTGTAAACGAAGATATTTTTAAAGAAATTTAAAAAGGTTCAGAGAACAAAAGTAAAATTACCGTTCTTTTGTATAATATTGAGCTGTAATTAATCACACGTCTTGAAATTTACATTTATTCGTTCACTTGTATTCATAATTATTAAGTGTGACTTACTCCTACTATTGAACTGAACGAAACGAAATCAACACAAACGATATATCCGGTGTTGCTATCTTTCCTATGTTATTGTCAAATAATGTTCATAGTACCAGAACGTACAGCAGATGGCAGTAAATAACTCGTTGGTGTTTGTTCCATTTAAGTTCCCCCGGTAAACAGCTGTGACTGTTGTGCCTCGTGTTGTGCGTTAGCACATTCAACCCGTTAGTAGACGATGTAGATCAGCCAGGAAAGCACCGTTAACGTTGAGTGATATTAAAAGTTCATACCTATATTTTGTACAAAATAGTAATCTTAAATGTTTTGTGCGTTGAAATATTTCAAACTAGTTAATACATGTTTTTGTGTTATAAAATAAGTAAAGTTTGTAATTTTTTTTAAAAATTGAAAGGAAAGGTTTTTGCATAATGAAAATGGATTTTTAAACTAATAAAGAATTAATTGCTCTAAAAACGTGAGTTATTTAATAGTTATTATCTAATATACATAATATTATACGGATTATTTAGTGAATACTGAGATATTCCTGGTGAATTTTCATATAAATCACTTTAACGAATGTACATATAAATTCATACTTGGCTACAAAATACAAGGAATCTTTATACTTGTTAAAAAATAAACATATTAAAAAATTATTAAACAATTTATGAAAAATGTTGATTTATTTAAAAAAAAAAAAAACAGATTATTCAGTTAAAATGTCAGACTTTTCAGTTATTAAATATAGTTTTCTATATAATGGTATAACAAAGAAATCAATTTTCTTCACCGATATACTTATATTGATTACTTCTATAAACTTTTATAAGTAATTTTTTCTATAGTTGATCCTCGATTCCTAATTTTTAATTAAAACCCATTCTGTGTCACTTTTTATTTTACTCTATATAAAAAAATTAAAATTTTAATAAATAAGGCAAGATTTGCATTTATAAATTTTGTAGGGGTGTATCAGAAACTAAATCAAAAAATATTTCTACAGTACTATATTATCATATGAAAAAGTTGCATAAACTTAGGATATACTATACTTGCAAACACTTTTACAAAGCGGTTCAAACAAATTTTATAAATGCATATAATAATAAATGAATACAAACCAACCAAATAAAAAGACGTTGTTATCAAGTTCAATATATTTTCGTTAGTGATTATTCTTAAAAAAAAAAGTTTAGTAGATTTCCATTTGGCATTATTAGTATTATGTAATACCTGTGTTATGTCGTATCGATTTTGTTTAGCGCACCCACTATTCATAGGCGTATTTTTACAAAAGTGCAAGGAAGTAATAAATTAGATTAGTGGTTATCCTATATTTACTAGGTAGTTTCATAAATTCTCTACAATTGGAACATTATGTTCAATTGTTTATTTCGACATTGAATAAAATCAACATTTGTAGCAATGAAATTTTAGTTACACTAATTATAATACAATAAAATGTACTCTGTGCACTTAGTAATAATTCTTTTCGGTTTGTATGTGATTATTTGAGCTACCAATCAATCTAAAAATGTAATTTATTCTCGAAAACAGATTTATTACACTAAAAAAAAATTAACAATATTTAAAAAAATATGATTTAATGAACTTTACAATAAAGATGTAGTTTTCATTGTATATTAAATTTTTCTATAATTATCTCTAAAAATCATAGAAAAATTATCAACTAATCATAGAATTCAAACTAATCAAAAAAATTATTCTAATGCTAAGATCGACAAAAGAATTTGTAGTTATTATTAGTTAAATAAATTAGTAAAATAAAAAAGCACATAATTAATGGAGTATTACGTATTTGGGAATGGGAATAAGGTTTTATTTTATTTTAATAATTTTTTATTGTTCATTCACCCTTCCCAGGAGTACAAGTAAGGAAAAGGGGAGTCAAACATTCCCATTACGAATACATTATTTGTAATAAAATTAGAATTAGTATAATAGGAGATAATTTATTCATAAACCCCTCTCCCGAATAGTATATACCTATGAACCTGCCTCTTATCACTATTTTTATTCAAAAAATTAGACTGACATGCACAAAATTGTTTTAGATAAATAGAAAAATTAAAACTTCATATGAAAATGACTGCTATTTAAGAAATTCTATGATAATTTTGTAAAAGCTGTTATGTCAAATTTAATAACTTTTTCAGTATAACTCAAACAAATTTCAATATCATCGTATGCAATTGGGAATTTTTAAAATTTAAAAATCCAACTCCACTTTAAAATTTCTGGCATACGAAAGAAAACATCTTACTCTAAACATATGATAAACAATATCATACCCATTTTTGTGACATGTCAGTTTTTGGATTTAAGCTACAAAATTCTATTACATTTTCTTTTACGTTTTAATAATTTAATTAAAGAATGATTATCTAATGAATATTATCTGTCTTTTAAACAATAAGTAATTTAATATTTGCACCTATTTTTAAAAATTAACTTGCTAAAAAAAATTATATTTATTTTACCAATAAAAAAAACTTAGCAGTGTTTAGTTGGCAATTCAATTATGGTCTAAAAACTACTGTATTAATGTTCTCACTTCAAATAAATAATTTTCAAAATTGTTTGTTAAAACACTTTATTTTAGCAATATTACTTGATAAGAAAAGAATTCTCCTTTAATTATAATTACTCAATAAAAATGTCATAAAAAAAAAAAAATTATAATAATATAAAACTTGAAACTGTGACTAAAATAAATAAATAAATGTATCTTAAAGTACTACATTATATACTCTATTGTTCATCTTTCAATACAATTTTGAATATTATAAAAAGACAGGCGATAAATACATTTATGAATTGCAATAACAGAGTTGAAATGAATTCTGACCACGTACTTAATATTATAATCATCTTATAATTTAAAACACAAAATAAACATTAATTATAAATCATATGGTTGTGTACTTACCGTTTTTTACTTATTTATTTTATTAAAGTTGACCTTAAGTTAAAAATTATTTTTATACAAAAATCATACTTAAAAAAAAAATAATCTAATTTAGTTGTTAAAAAAATTACTTACAAAAAATATTTAAATTGTTTTTAAGTTTTTGTCCATATTATAATTTTTAAAATAACTTTTTTTATTTTGTGAACGTGGAATTTTATTTATACAGGTTGATTGACTACGTCTCATTCAAAATCTTTAAAAATTTATTATAATTTTTTTCTTTTCAAAAGTTAATAATATCCTATACTCTATAATTTAAAAAAAATAATAGGTCCGTTTACCCCCTTTAAATTAATATCAAATTAACATTTTTAATAGTAACGTATATATTTAATTAGCTTAAAATAAGAAAATGATCTACTGAGAAAATGACTGGTCGATAACAACTATTGAACCAGTATTTCAAAAAATATTTGCACTTTAATATTAGGATAGGAGGAGTAATTCGGGTCTGTTTATTTTCATCTCTGTAAATATAAACCACACTAGTAGTTGTGTACAAAGGTGCGCATTTTATTAAGTCTAGGCCATATTATAGGTTATTTCAAATTGTTCATGAAAAGTTAATAGTACTAAAATAAAAAGTAAAATAAAATATCTTATTTTTATCAGGAAATTAGATGTTACGATCAAGATAATACAACAAGGTAAATTTATTTTTCTATTTCCTCGAATAATTTTCGTACTTTATGCAACTAGAAATATTGCACACTTAAATATACCAAAACATTAAAGGAGATTAATAGGTTACGAAAGGTATCCACAATAGAAATAGGTCATAATATCGAATGGATAATGTGATGAAATTAACTACAAATCACGACTTAGTAATTATAGCGGGTCATGTTTGCACGATAATTGTGTAAACATGCGTCGGTGTTTTAAATTTTCAAAAACAAACTCCGGTGTCAACGGAATAAAAATTTCACTACAAATGTTTTTTGTGAAATGTTACACGTTTATAACACGATAACACGTCTATAGACTATATAAAAGGATAAGTATGTCAATTTTTATCCGTTTAGTCAAATAGTACAGAACGAATATCAATTGCATTTAGTCAAATAAACAGTAGTAAATATAAATGTGAGAGTTTATTTTCTCCTGTTATACTTTTGACCACTATGACAAATAGTATTTAATTTTTACAGTTCTTACTGTAGTGGTACGACGTAATTTAATACTTACAACAATCCAATAGCATTTACGACCCTATTAGTTTACCTTGACACCAGGACACCGTACATAAGTCGATCAAACTTTTGCGTGTTTATCATTTCTGCCGCGGGTAGTCATGTTCGGGCATTACCCATAAACATTGTAGTAGATACCGCTACTACAGCTCTTTACTGATTATAGATTCTAGTAAGACCCAGTCATTTTTAAATGTTTGATAATAATCTGAATTCGTCATCGCATTTAAATAACAGCTTCACGGTACACCGTAATAGCACAAAATTCAAATTGATAAAATGAGTATTGTGAATTTCACACCCTAGTGACCGTCAATACTAAGACTTTATTGAATTGTAATCGCCCGTCGTCTACAATTGTCGTAAATAATTGTAATTGATCGTTGAACGGATAGAATAATCGTGTTATAATGTTACTAATTAATATTTTAGTTAATATTATTAATATTTTTAATTGAAATTTCCAAAATACAATGATAATAAGAAAAAATTAGTTCCAAATGTATAAGTTCCTCCAGTAAAAAACAAATGTATAGATTTAACAATAAACATAAACAATAAAACATTTTATTTTGCAACATACAAAAACAACATATTAATTAAACATAATTAATATGTTGTTTTTAGCCTAAACAATATTGAATCACAACAAACGTATACCAAACCTTTATTAGCGTTATTGCATTAGAGAAATTTTCAAATGTCATGTAATTTTTAAATTATATTTATTTCATGTGTTAAGTATCCATTCATTTATGTCCTTTCGTAAAATTATTTTTTAGTATCTGATAAAACGATTAAGCTACCAACTGATGTTGTTTTTGCATGATTTCTCATATTTTATTATATTTCGAGTAGGTCTTGATTTCATCTCACGACAATTTATTTACAACTTGAAACACGTTGTCTCGCTTTATGTCTAAGATGCAAAACATACGTGTTTTTTAGTTGTCTCGTCTCATATTCCTATGAAATTTTTGCTAAGTAAATAGTTTAAAAACATTTATTTTACAATTTACCGAGCAAACTGTGTACGTTCAAACTAGAAATGCAAGTTTCCGGGCTTTATTAATAACTCGAACGCAACCAAGCCGCGTAAACATGTGACAGCTTGTGGTTATTACAAATGCGTAATAATTATGTATTGGTAATAGATATCGAGAAAAAAGTCAACCTTATATTGGATAACAACTTTCATGCGCAACGACAACGAAGGAGGAATAATAGACTTCTTACTCGCTATATTGCAAACCCGTACGAATCTGGTTTCTCTGATGACTTTCCATTATTCCTCCTTATTTTCACAAGAAAAAAACAAAATACTGTTATTTCCTTGGGAAGAACAATACGCTTACTAGTGTTAAGACCGGTTTGCGCTGTAACATATAAAATAAAACAAAAATGCTCAATAAGTACTCATACTGGCATCGTTCGAATGATCTAGCAGAAAAATTATTCCTCTTCGTCTATTTATTATTATTGTGGAGACTACCTTCGAAACACTCTGGTAGGCTTGTGACAAAGAAGGGGTTAGGAACAATCTGGCAGATTTACTGATTTGGAATTATGATTTTATGTATGCTGTCACGTCGAGGAAAAAATTACTCGCTTTACAACTAGAATAAAGTTTTGTCTCACGATATTGTGTCCACGTTTCTGTGAACATTAAACCAACAATAGAGATTTATTTTGAAATTTCAATTGCACGACTACATAATTCGGTTTGTTTCTAATGTTTTAACATTTTTCTATGCAGATATGTCGTTTCTCTAATGTAAATAATTATTTCAATGTTCAAGATGAGTACATAAAGATTGAAATAACCACTTAAAAGCATTGAACCAGTTTAGCTATGAAAACACGCTACTTCAGAAAATATTTTATTACGTAACAAAAACAATGAGAGAATAATCGTTGAAAATAAACTAAACAAAGTTTAATTAAAAATAGTATGACAGGTAATATCACGCAGTAGCCGTCTAAAATTTTAAGTAATCTGGTTATTACAAGAAAAATGAGAGAAAGGAATATTACGTTTACCAATTAAAATCCAATTAACAAACACGTGTCTCGTGACTTGTATGTCCCCACGTTTTTTTGTCACTAATCAAACTCTATAATATTTTTGTAACTAAAGCTATTAAAAAATAAAACACTAGTATCAAACTAAATTCAATGAGATTTGAAAGTGTTTTCGTTCAACAAAATAATTTTGTAGGACAAAAATGATTACTAAAATATAGTTTCTATTGATGATTTCTATTATCAATTACTTATTTAATAGACGTTTATAAATAATTACAATTATTTCTGAATAGAATCAGAGTTTTTGTAGTCGTATTAACAATATTATATCAAGGTATTGCCAATCAGGTCCTATTTGTATGTAGTACAACACATTGTTTGTACCATAAAAACAAACTCATGTTTGAATTCGAAATTATTAGGTTGTTAATGACTTAATGTAATATTAAATATAACACATTCGTACTATCAATGGCTAATTCTTTGTTTTACTTTTTCAAATTACTATATCCGAAACACTACTTTTTCATGCAACATAAAAGAGAGCAACGATATTTTAATAGTATATGACCAATGGTCAATGACTATAGATAATATGCTAATAGAGTGACAACACCATGATAAAATTAAAACATTACATTTTTGACTGATTACAGTGCATAAACACCAAAGGGGTGGGGATGCTATCCGAGGTGAATGTCCAACCGAGTATCTCTTTTGGCTTCAATAAAAAGCTGAGAAAGTTTAAATTTTACCTTAATATTGAAACCTAAAAAAAAAAAATCGTGTCTATCGCTTTGTGTGCTGAGCTTCTATTATATGCTATTATTGTACAATTTTTTAACCATATCTCAGATAGTATCTAATAGTTAATTATCTACGAAAACACTGAATATATTTAAAAGAATACTGCTTATTTGACTTAATGAGTTGGTGAAAACCGTTACTGCTGTAAGTTGCTGGAGTAGAACTTTTTTGCATGAGCAAATGTTGGAAGATGATCAAGAAAAATAGTAATAATAATGTGCTAGCGGTAGTACATAACATTGTTATTTGCATTAATTTATAATAATACACGCGATAAAGTAGAAAGTGGCAACTACTGAGCCGTCGAGACGGCTAGGCGAAACATGAAAATTGTAACAATACGCAATTTACATTATTTTTTTTGGGCCCTTGACTAATTTCTCTGGTTATACGAATAGCGAGTGATAATGTTTCCAGTCTGGAATCGGATCACCCGCACACATAGCAATAGTTGATGGTAAAAAGAAGTACGGACGAAATAAAAAAAAAGTCAACAACTAAACAGCGGACGTTTTTCATCTATTCCGATATCATTATTTCGTTTCTTTGTTTGCCGACCCACATTAGTAACTTGGTTACACGAAATCGGTAAATAATTTACGAGTGAAGGGGAACTGCACTGACTGACTGCCGTCCAAGCACACCGATCGCAGTGTAACGGTTTCCAGCGGTCTTGCGTTTTTCAAACCTTGGAAACGAGGCACAACGTCGACCGGCTCCAACGCCATCGCACCGAGAGATTCGTACCGAACAATAAAAACAGCTAAAGAAATAGCTACGAAAACAACATAATGCTATTACAATTCAATATTTAAACCACCTACGCCATGGAAAACTTTACGATCAGCGTTTAAATTGTAATAACTGTCAGCTGTTAATGTTGAAAATAGTTGTGGGTATTAATTTCACAATATATTAGCTAACACTGCATTTTATGTAGTTATTTGAAAACCCAATTGTCTAGCCCGCACACTGAGAATCTAGTTTTTTTAATTTCACTAATATCTAAAATATGTGCTCGTCGTTTCAAATAAAACGTCTGCTCTAACTGATGTATTTTTATTTTGCCAATATAGTCAAAACTTGATTGCAATGACTCACGTGCATAAAAACTTAAACCGTTAAAGCAAAAATTATTATAGTAATTGCAATTATTGCTAAAATAACTAAATGAAATACTTGAACTCTGTGTGAATGTATAGAAAAACGTTTTGTGGACAAATACTCCTTATTGTTTATACATAAAGTACTGTATTAATTATAACTAAAAAAATTATATTTTTTGTCCACCAAGTTTTTATGGATTCATTTTAAAAATTAGTTGGTATTTTAAAGGTGAACTACACGCAGCGAGACCATAGTAACCGACTTTGTTGTGTGTTGCGTGCATCCGGTACCAACAGTTTGACCTTAAGTACCACGATTTGGGTTAAAAACTACTCTGAATTTTGAAGTGTACAAAAATCGTTGTGTTTTTAGTGAAATATTTCAAAACCGAATAAAACAATTTGTGGCATTTCACATCGGATCCAAAGCATTTTGAACTATCGATTATTTATTATTGTATCTGCTGTTATTATACATGTACGGTAGATACTTAACGTGCTCGACTGTATGTTACATAAAAAAATAATATAACATTCAGAGTAAAGAAATAGGTATGTCCTCGAATACAAAACCGATCTGCTTTTCAGTGGTATTTTCACAACGATCACATACAGATATGTCTTATGCACTCTTATGGTGGGGTATCGGTGGCGGACGTTGACACGGGTATAAGATTTTCCATTGCGCTAAGGTCTAAGAAACCTTAAATGAAATTTCCCATAACATCTCGTGTAATAGAAACACATTTAACCACTTGCAATTGACCAGCGTAATCCGGCGCACGTAAAATTATCTCTCGCGGCATTATTGTGGGTATTCACTTTTATTTTTTAGTCGTTAAATTGTCAGCGTTATCATTTTCGTTGTTAATTCTTTGAATTACATGATGAGGTTAGACGCCGCACACTTGCCGTCGTTAACTATCCTTTGTATACAACTAGCACGTGATACGTTAGACGAACAATTGTGCTTTATTCCTTTTGTTTATATTCAATTTTTATGATTAAAATATTTTTTACGAGTAAGATACGATATGATTTGAAGCATAATATATTGTTATATACATTATTTTAACTCGTTAGCTAAAAAATATTCCAAGAAAAAAACAATAAAAATTTCAGAATTATACGACCAACTAAAATTAAGTAGCCATTAATGAAATTTAAAATTAATTAAATTAGTAATTTTAATATAATAAAATTTGCATTTTTTTAAATTTGTATAAATTAAAACAAAACTATGTTTTATTAACACAAATTATTATCGTTACGATTTTTAAGAATAGTTAAAACTACAAATATTAACTTTATTTTCTTATCAAAGTTATAAGAAAATTGTTTTGTAAATTATATATTAATAGTATTATTTTTGCTAAAGATTTAAGGCTATATAATAATTTCAACTGTTTAAAATGTAAAAATTCACTTTGAGGTTTTATGATTATTCTATTCAAATTGGTATAGATTTGAAACAGTTGATCAAATAAAACTGTAAATAAATGACGCAGTTAAAAAATATGGCCATAACAATTATGGCTAATATTTAAAATAGATTAAAATTTAAAATTTACCTTTGAATTGTTAATAATTTTATTTTCATCGTAATATCTAGACTATTATATATCTATACATCTATTCTCAATAGTTATATTGGTATTTAATTGATTATATAAAAAATTAGATGGACTTTTTTTTTAACAAATTATAAAAATGATTTAACAGAGCTAAAATAAAGAAACTTCAAGAGAAATTAATATTGTTTTATATCAAATTTTTAAAAGATTTTTTAAGAACTTTTTAAAAATAATACAAATCAATGTAATACAAAGATTAGATTATTTTTTAATTTATTAGTCGTATAATATACTTTTTTTTTGAGGTATATAAAATAAATTTGGTTAAGTTTTATCAATCAAATACTTATATGAGTAAAAAGTAGTAGTGATGAAATATTTTTAGCTACTTGATAGGCCCAAATTTTAATTTATTGAGTGATATATTAAAATTTAATTGATACCCATTGTTAAGTAAAAATACTTAGCACTAGGTATCCTCAATGTTGATTATTTTTTTGCTCGTCTGCAATAGTCTGAGATGATTAAAACACGAAGCTCGACTCCTGTTTATCTGAGCATGCTGATTGACCTTAAAATATATTGTCGTTCAATCTATTTTAACGAGTCCATGTCAAGTGAATATTTTAAAACACTTTTGATGTAGTTTATTAACTTCTTATATTTTTTATGGTACTAATACACAAGTTTACAAAACTATTCGCCAATAAATTAACAACCAATAAAGTTTATGATGCAAAAAATAATAATCAAAAGTCGGTCATTTCATACTAAATTTACTGTCCGGATGAATGAACATTAATTGTACAGTATTGCCCTAAATTCTATCTTTACTTTGATTTTACAATGTTCCTACAACATTAATCTAACACATCCATAAAGTAAAAAGGATACTTGATTCGAAAAAAAAAGAAAACGGAGTTGCTTAAAGATATTGAATTCGTGATCACGAACACACTCAACTTTCTGAAACCATTATCAGTGAACCTTATTGAGTCTTCACGTATTTTACAAAAGAAGAGTCTTATTTGGCATTCATAATAACCCGAAGTCAGTTTTGTTGTTATATTTAGGCTGTTCATATTTATACCAAAAGCATATCTGTATAATATATATCATATAAGGGATAACTGCATGACAAATGCTATGTAAAAATAAACAGTGTTTTGACATTCAAACATATTTACTTGTCTTTACTAACATGGTAATATATAATAATAAAAAAAAATAGTTTTTAGCCATAACTATTTTTTTATTTCAGCTCGTAATTATTATTAAAAAAAATGAAATCTTCAGATAACTTTTTTTATATTAATCTCTTCAAAAATGTTTATATGTTTTGTTTTTAACTTCTCTGGTCATTTGTTGCATTAAGTGCATTTTTTTTATTGACAATGAGTAACAAAAATGAAACTCATTCAATTAATTTTGCATTGCAATGTAATTAAACACAAAGCTCATAACGTTCAAGACTGTCATATATCAATATTCATTAAATTTTAAGTTTTGAAAAAAACATTGCAGTTTGTTATTTTTAAATCTAACTTTTATTTAAAACATAATACACATATACAAGGTGGTCGGTTAATCATATATCACTAAATTATTCGCATAATAAATACAATATTAGAAAAAAAAATTTGGATTTTCTTTAGTGGCACATATTTGTTAATTTATCAGCTAATAATTACTTTTTATGACCATCCTTTATAACTGATGGTGGTGTTAACTTTAATTTTTCAAATAACAACATGTACAATAATAATTAATTAGCTTAATCGATAATAATGTAAAAAAAATGATTGGTCGATAACAACTTTCGTATTAGTATATCAGAAGTTATTAACAATTCAAAGTAATGACTACAGATGAGGAGTGTGTGCTGCTATTTTATCACTAGTCATTTTACGACTGTACTCTTCGTCCTGCCTACGTATAAAAACGAGAAAATTTGCGAAGGTACTTATCCAAAACCTAATATTGACCAGTCATTTTCTTAATTAGATTATTTTCTATTTTATAAGCTAGTTATGTTACGTACGTTTCCATTTAACAAATTAACGTTGATACCCCTATAAGTTATAAGAAATGACTCTGAAAAGTAATTATTAGTTGATAAATTAAGATAAATATAAATAATAAATATAATAATAAGAATAATAATATTATAATATCTTCTTTTTTCTCGCCTTAATCCCAACTACTTTCAGTCGGCCAAGTATAATAATATAATATAAAAATGTTATTATAATATTTATTTTTTTAATTAAACAATAATTTTATAAATATTTATTTAATGATCTTGAAGATAAAACTATTTAATACTTGATTTAAAGATTATGAAAAGATAAAGACGTAAATGTATCCGCTTAATCTTTTACAACAAAAATAACATTTTTGAAAAAAAAAAAGACAAATCACAAGCGTAACTAAAGATTAAATGTTACGTAGTTTTTGACGATATTTTACAACGAATAACTTCGCATTGCTTTTCGTTATTTTAAAAAAATCCAGTTTTAAAAAATATAAAAACTAATTTTTTATAAGATAAAATAATATTACTTCAAACTTGACAATAGCATCAAATAAAAGTATATGCGATTGTAACAACCTTGATATTCTGACAATGAAAATTACAGACTATTGATGTAGAACGAGATATCTAAAAAAAAAAGCCCAATAAACTAGACGCTTGAATAATTTTTATTTGAGCAATCAAACCGTGAAGAAAAAAATTATGTTTCTACGATACATCAATTCTTAATTCAATTGTATTATATTTATATTTACTGAGAAACTATTCGTATCATAAAAATTAAATGCTAAAAGATATTTAATTCTGTGACTTATGTCCAAAAGTTGATGTGTCACAAAATTGATATTCAATCGTGTAAATAGAGAAAGTATTTCCTATGGTGAGCCAAAAAATTACTAAAAAATTTTAACAGGATGATTTTTATAATTAAAAAAATGCCGAATTGCGTAAAACGTTATTGATACTTTTAATTGTTTTTGGCTTTCTTGAAAAATTGTTAAAAGTGATTTATTAACTTTTAGAAAACACAATTTTGTTAAATTATAATAATAACATTCATACTAGTAATTTGAACATCTTAACATAGTATTTATTTTTAATAGAATGGGCGTTGACCAAGAAACTTTGGCTATTGATCTTCAATCGATGACCAAAGATGACGACGAAATACTTACGATCGAAGAAGCTCGAAAAATTATACAAATTTTAAAAGACAGATGTCGATTTCAAACACATCAGGCACTTATATGGAGAAAAAAAGCCAAAATTCAAGTAATTTTTTTAAAATACATTTGTTTAAATTAAATTTTAATAAACGTTAAAAATTTTATGCATTAAGAATCTTATGAATGCATAGAGACTGGTCTTTAATAAACATCTAATTTATATTAAACTTGTCAAACAACACTTAATTAATTAACGTAACTTAAATAAGTTACGTGTATTACCTATTTTTTTCGTGTAAAAGATTAATTATAAATAAAAGTGTAGCTGTTCATAAAGCTAACTTGGATTACATAAAATAATTATAATTCAATAAAATAATAATGGAATGACATTTTTTTTTAATTCAATGAAACTACTGCAATGAAATAGTGAAAAATGAACTAATAATTAAAATTATTAAATTTATTTTTTATAAAATACAAAAAAATAAGTTACTGTATGGAGTTAATTAATTATAAATGATACTTTAACAAATAATAATTCTAGTTTTACAATTTTATAGGAACAACACATAGCAAGAATTAGTTCGGAATATAATACTCGATTAGAATCGTTAACGTCAGACTTGCTTCTTTTCGAAGCGCGGTTAAGTAAAAAACAACGTGAAATTACTGAACTGCTTGACGAAAGAGATTGCATAATCGACCAACAACAACAAATTATTCAATGTCTTCATTCTAGATTAGCAGATTTTGGTGTCACCATGACAGTGACTTCGTTAGATGACGGCAACGTGGATGACAGTGACAGTGCAGTTATTATGGAGGAAGATGAATTCAGCAGTCAAGTTGACGCTACGGAACACCTACAATCAAATCAACAGAATCAGCAACAGCCACGGCCGATAACTACAGAAGATGGTAGGGAAACTGACAGTCGAGGAAATGTAACGGCAACTTATAACAGAGTAATGAGTAACCATCGATCAGTAACCAAACCTAAAGACGTTAAGTACAAAAGAATTAATAAAGCAAAGTCTAAATCACTCGAAGAGCTTAGGGGTCGTTTAAAAAATTGGGTGGATAGGGGGACTCGTATGTCGTTATCAGTAGAACCTGCGTATAGGTAACCATTGATAACCAAATTACTTATAAGACCGCACATTATTCAATTTTACATATATGATAAACTGAATTAATATCTATTTTATTAACAATTCACTTTGAAACATTTTGTTTTTATAATTACAAATTAAATACTGTCATAAATATAAACTGTGTTACTTAAATAATTTTAATTAAATAATGGTATTGTTTGACTATATTAAACAATTGCTCAGTAAAATGTTTAATAAAAATTTATTATTTAGTCAATCAAATGTCAGTATAATATACTATAGTATAATTATTATATTTTGAACTCAAATTATTTTGATTTAAAGTTATGTTTAAAAATAATAAGAAAATTGTCGTTGTGTTCCTACTCGAATTATAATTAAGGATGTATAATATTATACATATACTATCATTAAAAATGATACAAATATAATTTTATTTTAAATAGACTCAAAATAAACTCGAATTTTTTAATAAAACTTTTAAAAATATTAATTTTGATACAGTAGATATAATCCTTTAACACCTTATTGATACATTTTTTTTTCTTTAACAAAATTTCATAAAGAATTCCGGAAAATATATTTTTCTACAAAATTATTTGTCATTTAGTAAATTTACATTATTACTAATGATTCATGTAAAATAGCTTTTTAATTTATAACTATTTTTATTAATTATAAAATATAATGAAATTCAAAAATTATTGAAATACTGTGGTAAATATATATACAGGATGATTTTTTTATCATAACCCACTCAATTACTTACAGAAAAATAATAATTAAAAAATTTTTTATTACTATCTTTAGTTACATATTATTCTTGAATTATTAACTATGTAATACTTTTTAAGTTCATCCCTTATGCCTGGTAAGGGTGTCAACTTTGTTTTTATAAATGGTAACACATATTTTTAATTTAATAAAATGTTTGAGTTTTTAATTCAATAGTAAATGGCATTTGAATTTTTAATAAAACTTAATTTGTTTATTAGATATAAACATTTAAAGTTTCAAATTTTTGAGTTAATATATAGGTATAATACACAAGGGATTACAAATACAGGTAGCTAATTGATTTTTTATGACATCGATATTAGCAGGTACACAGCATTGTTATTATCAATGATAGTAAGGTACATTGTTGTGAGTTTATAAATACACTAACTGACAATACAAAAAGTATATCTATTGATAGTCACAATTGATAATAAACAATCCGTGACTGTGACAGCAATGTCATAAAAAACCAATTAGCTACCTATATTTGTAATCCCTTGTGTATTATACTTGTATATTAACTCAATAATTTGAAACTTTAAATGATTATATCTAATAAACGAATTAAGTTATATTAAAAATTCAAATGCCATTTATTATTGAATTAAAAACTCAAACATTTTATTAAATTAAAAATATGTGTTACCATTTAAAAAAACAAAGTTGACACCCTTACCAGGCATAAGGGATGAACTTTAAAAGTATTACATAGTTAATAATTCAAGAATAATATGTAACTAAAGATAGTAATAAAAAATTTTTTAATTATTATTTTTCTGTAAGTAATTGAGTGGGTTATGATAAAAAAATCACCTTGTATATAAATCTTTATGATGTACAATTAAACGAGATTTCAAGAGTCTGAATGGAATTTTATTTAGTCAAAAATCAAATAATTATTTGAAATAATTTATTTGAGATACAATTTGGAGAACGATCACATCAAAACATAATTTAACAATAATTTAAAAATAGTAATTAATTTGACATATATTTAGTTATTGATTTTCACGACTCCCTAAACCAAAAATCAGATTAAATTAAACACCTTTTTATAACTTGTTCTAATATTTACTCTTACTATAACAACTTACAAATAACTGATTACATTTCAATTGTATCTAAATAATAATAACGGTTTGCAATTTAATTATTTATTTATTTCAGTATATTATTTAATTAAATAAAGAAAAACCAATAAATATAGTTAATTTTCAATATTATTAGACAGATTGTTAGAATTTCATACATTTTATAATTTTAAAAATTGTTTATCGATCAAAATAAAAATTTAGTTTTATAAATACATGAGTGTATTTATTATATAATCATTTAAATATGAGGTTTTTTAAAACAAATAAAACTGTAAACAATTTTTTTTCATACTTTGAAAAATTGATATTCTTAATGTGCGTTATTCTATATTTTATTATAAATTCAATATAAAATATTTAAAAAATAAATAGTAAATTTTTTAAGAAGTTAATACATTCAAAATATCTGGAATGTACTAATTATTATTGTTATATTTATACTTCTATTAAACTAAAGCCATTTAATAAACTTTTAATTTTTTTTTTTTTGAAATTAACTTAAATTAAAGACATTAAATAATTTTTACAATAAAAATTTCTTTTATCTAAACAGATATACAATAATTTATATTTTATCGTACCAAAAATTTTATATTAATTCTTTGTGTGAATTATTATTATTATACATTTATATCTTTTGTCTTTTCATATATGCACTAAAATAATTAAATTAAAATAAAACTGTATCAATGTTAGTTAAATTAATTAAAAATTTTTTTTTTGTAGTAATTACTATCTCAAAAAGTAAAGATGTAGTATTTAATTATTGAATATTAACAAAATGTATAGTAAAGATTTAATATACAGTAAATTTATTCAAATATTTTGGTCATTGCTTAACATTGCCTAGTTAAGGATTATTTTTAATTAGTTTTTCATAACTTTGTTACCTATAGTTAATTTTTAAACATTTGTACAGTAACCAAAGATATTATGTGTTAAATTTTAATGTTAAGATATTTATTGTTTCTCAATAACACACTTTATAAATAATGGTCATTAAAAATTTAATTAATATATTAATGTAAATATAAAATTGCAAATATACTAGCTACAAGCTGTTTACACAAATAAAATGACACAACTATCATGTCATTAATTTTGAAATTTATAATTAATGTCTCATTTTGTTGATTTATCACTAATTGGTCGTTGATTCTTATGTCAAACATATAGTGTTTATAAAATGTTTGAACAATTGAAGAAATTTAAGATAAAATTTTATTATATAACAATAAAATACAAAGAGATAATTTTATGCATACTATCACAACCATCTCGTTTGAAAAGTTTCATATATCTCCATAAAATTCCAAATTGAGCAGTTTATAAATTTATGTCTTTGTGCTTCAAACATAAAAAAAAATTGTCTCCGATTTTAATCAATTAACTTTTTACGAGTTATCTATTTTTAATACAACCCTACCACCAAAATTAATAAATTATTATAAATAATTTCTGGAATTTATTAAATTATTGTAGTTTTTGAGTATAAAACTTTTAATGCTTATGAAACATTTAAAAAAAATACAAGATTATTGTTTTTATTAAGTATCAAAAAAAATAATTTAGACATAAAGTTTTACATAAATTAAAATCAATTTTATTCTTATAAAAATATTAGGCAAATTTAAATGTAAAAGAAATAGTTGGGGAAATAGTTAATACGTCCAACGATACGTAATTTTATTGAAAATGTGTCAAGCATTATTTTTACAACCACTGATTCAAATAATAAGTTTATTGCTGCTATCTTCAAACTATAACCATAATTTAAGTATAAATTAAGTGTTTATAATATTTAAAGCCAAATTTATTGATCAGACAAATTTAATTCAGAGATACCAAGCTTATTCGAAGATATTTATATATATATATTTGTTCTAAGCCTTATAACAGGCTACTTACCTTAATTAATTACTATTTGTGTGACTATTAAAATTACTAAATATCTCATTTATAATTATAAAATAATTCAATTTTTCATTGATTCACAGCAGATTTTAAGATATATTTTGATATATTTTGAAAAATACTTATTAAGACTTTGTAAATGGACGTTCATAAAATGATAGTTTAATATAATAGATATAAAATAACTCATCAGTAAAAATTCCGAAAACAATTTTTTTTAACGATTTTCATTAAATTACATAATAAAAAAGGAATAATACTAAATACCATCATTATGGCTTAGTCATTATGACAAAAATTCTATTCGTAACATTGAGAAACAAAAATAAGTCAATTCTTTAATTTAAAAATTAGTATATTTAAATTTAAATATTTCATATGATAATATTTTGTTTTTGATTACAATTTCTACAAAAATAAATAAATTAATCAACAATTAAACAATATATACTATAATGAAGTAGTATAATTAAAGTTATTAAATGCATTATAAAATAAATAATTATTAATTTGGTAACTGATTTGAAGGAAGTCAAAGATAAGGCTCGGTCCAGTATTTTATTGTGGACGGAAAGGTTAATGATGGAGACTTAAATTCAAAAGAAGCCGATTTTGCTCGGCTTCTACTTTTTACATCTTTGGGTTTTTGTACATTTCTATGTGTTCCGTAAACATTTCTGTTATTTAGCGATTGTACAGTAATAATAGATTTTTGACTTAAACCGGTCACTTCTAGAAATGATTCATAGTTAACATTTGTACCATTACAGCAATTTTCTGTTCCACTTCCTATTGTAACTAATTTTTTTATTGGAAATTCATTGCCATCCGCTTCTGATCTACTGTATTCTTTTTCCAAGTCACAATCTTCGAATCGAAACTCTTCAAAATTATTTCTGGGGTCTAGATCTCCTAAAGACTCATTACTACTTTCACTACTATTTAGAGCACTAGTACAGGAATGTGTTAGTTCAGAATCAGTCTTAAGTTCAGCAGCAACTTTTAAATCATTATCCGCGATATAGCTTCTACTGTTCACGCCATTAATGGGAGATAATTGTCCTTTAGCATCCATCAAATTATTAGGGGTGATACAAATACTTTCAAATTTTCGAACCATTTGGGATACACTAGGTGATGTTTCAGTAGACGCAGTACTTGATGTTTCATTTTCCGATTCTGTAGAATCACCACATTGAAGTAACAGTGTCTCTACTGTTTTTACTATATCAGTCTGATTATCTTCATCTGGCTCAGGTATATGAGTAGTTTTTCCAAAGTGCACTGATTTAGGACATGGGAATTTATCGCCTTTCTTAAGCGCTGATGGTATTATTTTACCATTTTGTTTGGTTGGCGTGATCATCTAAAAAATAATTATAATTAATTAATTCACTTGAAAATAATAAATAACATTACAAATTATTAAAAAGTCTTCTTATCGATGGTTTAGAGTATCAGGAGGGTCAGTGAATTATTTTATATTTTCTCAGGAGAGTAAGTTGACCACCTTTTTTTATTATCTCTTATATTTTAACACGTTTTCAATGCTATTTAGTGATTCAAATATTAAATTTATACACAAAAAAATTATTTCTTAAATTATAAAATTAGACAATTAACATAGTTTTGTCAAAAAAAAACTTCACTCTTTTTTGTGAAAAATACTAATAATTTTAATAATTTGCTATTTATCTCAACTATTTCAAATTTAATTTATTATTCAATTTGATATATAGTATGTTCAGTAAGTACGTAAACGGGTTTCAATTGTTCTCATTATTTGTAGCAATTATCATTGTGTGTTTGCAAGGGTAGTCCTAGTTATATTTTTACATTTGTAATACAAATTTCATAGACCATTCTATTGATAATACAAATTAACTATGCGAGTGTTGTAACTCATTGAATTACAACAATTTAAAAAATATAAGAAGATTTTGAAAATATGATATTTGCTAGGTAATAAAAAAAATATAAAAATTGATGAAGATAAAAACAAAAAACAATTGTTACGATTTTGAGGATAATTTTTCATCAGAAGCTCATGACATAATTGGATATTTACGTAAAAAATTCACTATGTTTTAACTTCAAATATTTCATTTTAAAAGGTGTTCAGTAAATAAGAAAACGGGTTAATTGTTACAAACAATAAGAACAATGAAACCTGTTTCCTTATTTACTGAATATCCTATAGAACAAACATTGTTTAAATTATGATTAAGGATAATGAAATAAAATAATAGTATAAAGTTTTATTTATTAAGATTACTACATGTCTTTTTTTTTTTTTAATAATGATTTGTTCGTAAAAATGTACACATTTTTTTCAATAAACAGCTTAATAACATTACTTTTTGAGATATTAGCATTTTAAGATTTAGAAAAGGTGAGAAGTGGGGTAGTGTTTAATGGCACTCTGTTTTTATAACACACAAATAAGAATTCTTCTATGTTGCGCATACCTCTCACTCAAAACTAAAACTATATTATTTCAAAATGTAATATTACAAAAACGACATTCAATATTTTATTTAGACTACTCTTTATTCATTAGTAAAGAATTAATAGTAGGTTCTCATTTAATTTTCAAAAGTTACCCTTGAAATCAATATTTGGAAATAATTTTTTTTTATAATAAACTTGATAATTACTTTTATTCATAATAATAAGTAAAATTTTAAACTGTATATTTTTATGAAAAAGTTATTGTTAAAAAAAAAATTGTAGGATAATATTCTTAATAAACGACACTATGTATACAAAGTGGAATAGATCTGACTAACATTTACAACTTTTGTTACAACTAACACTTCGTTATAATTTTCCAATAATAATTTACACATTCTTAGACTACGTTAACATCATATTTTTTATCGTTTATTTATAATATTTTTTTATTAGTTTTTTTTAATTACCTCTTTAGAAAGATCGTTATACGTGAACTCGCTTTTTGAAAAAACAGAATTGGAAACCACAAATAAATTGTTATTAGGTGTCGGATTAGGAAAAGACGATATATCATTAAGGGATAGGTCTGTGACTGTTTTGCTGTAGACATTCTTGTTGAAATTAATGTTGTTTTTCGTAGCTTTTTTAGGCGTTCCACTCACGTCAACTACTGTTAAAATATTTTTTTTTACGCCCTCCAGTTTTATTATATTTGGAGAAACCGAGAGTGATTCGATATTCGTTGAATCAATAACATCATTACTCTTTGTCACTAATCCATTGGTTTGGGGTGAAATAGAAGTGATGAGGTCAGGTTTTGAAGTTGATGTTTCATTATCTTCTTGCGGCTCATTTTTGTGGTAATATGAAGCCAAACATTGCTTTAGCTTAGCTATTTCTATTTGTTGTTTTTTTATTACAGCATCTCGTTCACCAAGTTGGCGTCTTATCTGCTGTTGTTCTCGCCTTAGTTTCGATTCGAATATATACAAAGACCTCAAAACTTTTCCCAACTCTTGAAAATTTGTTTGCTGGCATTTTTTCAGTTCATAATTTTTCTGATAAAACTTTGAGGATAATTCATCCACAATCTGATGTCTCTTAAAAATTTGATTCGTCAACGCGTTTTTTGTCCGGTAAAGTTCATTTTTTAGTTTAATAACTTCATCATCGATCTAAAAATTAAAATATAGTTGTTATTAAAGTTTTTTTCATCTATGACACGCACTTATACAACGATCAAATTTATCAATGAGGAGAAGTACTTTTTATGTTTCCCCCTTATGCTTTATAAGAGTGTCAACTTTAATTTTTCAAATGGGAATATTTATTATCAAATGGTCGATAACAACTTTTAGGCCAGCATTTTAGAAGTCATTAACATTTAATATCAAGGCAAGAGAAAAGTACACCAGGGAAATGATTTCAGACAAAAATAACAAAAAATATAATTATAAATGTAAAATGATAGAAACTACTAAATTACTAGTCCACAAGTTGTGATCGACCACTCATTTTCTTAAATATATCATTATCATTAATAAATTAGATAGTTGCTTATATATGTTTTCATAAGAAAAATTCAAGTTGTCATCTTTATAAGGTATAAGGAATGAACATAAAATAATTCATCACTGATAAAATTATGTAACTAAAATTAACAAATAAAAATGTTCGATATTATTTTTATTCTTCAATTAATTAAGTGATCAATGATAAAATAATAGTATATATAGTGCAAGATAACATTCTCAATTTTTGTTTTAAGCTAAAAAAAATTATACGAAAAATTAAATAAATAAAATGGGTTTCGTGCTCATTTTGATTATTTTATTTGTATTTATAAGTATACTTAATATTAATCAATTAAATTAATTTTTTTTATAAATAAATATTACATTTAAATACAAAATGATTTAGTTTAAATTAAATGTTTTTATATTTGATGAAAATACAATTTTATTGTTGATGACAATTTCACGAAGATTGTACGACGGATATTTACTTCGAGAGCATATGATAAATACAATTACTCATTTCCGGTAAGGCATTGAAATTGAACACAAGATTAAATTTTAGTTAAACGACAAACATAAATTAGGGCGTGGTAAATGAAACCGTTCCATTGAAGCAGAATATTTAGTTGTAGTTCTCCCATAAAAGACATCAATTTATTTGCTATTTTGACATAGTTCTACTAACTTGAAATACGGTAACTAAAATAAATGAGATAATATATTTGTAAAAATATTTCTTTCAAACTTTTCACTGGTATTCGAAACGTTTAATAAAGATAACGTCTACACTCTAGAGAATATATTTTTTTTTTTATTTAACGTTTAAAACTCAATAACATTTTTTTAATAAATTAAAAACTATTATAATAAAAATATAAACAATTATTTCTAATAAACAAAGATATTTTTCCTTTAAACCTACTTAAGTAATTTTAAATCGCGTATACATCATGGTATTAAATATATATATATACATAAAAATCAACACAAATTATTTCAGTTATACTATATTTTGTATACTATAAACTTCGTATAACAAAAATAATTTATTATAAAATCTTAATAAAGGTATTATAATAGTTAAAATAAATCATTGTCCAACCGAATAAAATACTTTTAATTTTATTTAATATGATTGAGAAATTTTTTGATTCTAATCTAACAAAAACGGTAGCACAGTGGGGTCGAGGCACAGTGTAGACAAGGTATAGATGGGACAAGTATAGATGATATTTGACAATGATTAAAATCACTATCATAAGAAACGCTTCGATGCAAATCTGTAGATAGTGTTTCATTTAAAGAAATTGGTGAAATATTTTAAAAGCAACATGAACTCTTATTTCTTTAATTATATCCTGATTAGTAGTTCTTTGATTTTAAAATATAATATATGAATAAATNTAGTAGTTCTTCGATTTTAAAATATAACATATGAATAAATACTAAATATAGTTATTAAATTTAGTATCAAATTGATATTCAATAATTTAATATTGTAATTTAAGTGGAGAAATTATAAAAATAATAAAGAAGTTGTATTTTGCTTTATTTTTACGTGTATAAAAATTGAAAGGGCTTCATACAATAAGTTTCAATAAAAACTGTTTGTTACTATAAATAAATGCACTGAACTACAAGGAACTTTCATCAGAAGCAAAAATATACTTTTCTAAATAAATTTTTTGCGTTGTTTTCAAATCTGCAATTAGACTTTTTCTATCACTTCTAAGTTTTAATATTATTAAAAATTAGTATTTACACATAAAAAATTAGCATTGAAGCTAAAAAATTGGCTATTTAAGCTAACTCAAATTTAAAAATTACTTATTCGACTATAAAAAAGTAAAAAAAATTTAATAAGTTTAATTTCTTATGTCTTATGAACTTTATTCTATGTCAATTAAATTATATAATATTCATGAAAGTCAATATATTCTCCTAATAAGATATTTTAAAATAAAATAAAATACAAAACCTAGAATTTTAATAGAAAAATAGCATATTTTTGAATACGGTAGCCATTTGCGCATAGAAGATAGATCGTCGGGACAAATTTTTTTTTTCATTTTATAGTACATAAAATAAGCTTTAATTTGATATATGTTTAAAGGACGCAGTATTTCCGGAACATTTTCAAAAATTAAGTTGAAAAAGTTAGTTTTTGTAAAAAAGTTGCTATTTTAAATCCCCCCAATGAGCAGGTTCAATGTTAGATTTTCAAAAAAATTATATAAAATGAAAGGGAAATATCTAAGGTTTTAGTATAAAAAAAAATTATGTTGATTTGTTTATTTTTGAAAAAGTTATGGAAGTTTTAAGAAAAAAAAGTGAGAAAAATGACAAAATTTACCGATTTTTAAATTTGTAATTTTTTTGGATATTTCCCCCATTTGCGAGGAACGAGGGAAAATTTTTCAATTTTTAAGGGTAATGTCTTCAATTAGATACGATTTGTGATCTTTTGACGTATTGTTGAAAGAAATCGGTCCAGTGAGAGCTGAGAAAAAGTGGCAACAGACATAAAAAAAAAAAAAACACATCATAGTAAAATTAATACCTTCTCAGCTTCGCATCGAAGCTAAAATATTAAATTTCAAAATGTTTTAGCCACATAAAGTAAAATATTTTGTTGATTTGACATATTAAATTGACATTTCATTGTTTCACAGAGTGCATGGGCTACTAGAATTTGTAATAATTCTCAGTAATTATAATTACCATGACAGCACATCTAGTTTTAGTCAACAGAGTATAGTAAACATCTTCTTTCATCTTCATTCCTTACATATATTAGTATGTATACAGAGTGACTCTTTTTAATACTAGACACTCAATTTTTCTTAAATTATTTTCTTAAACATATATAAATATATGTTGTACCCATTTGTCTGCTATAAAATATTTTTTGTGTTTATCCTTTATAACTAAAAGAAGTGTCAACTTTATTTTTTTTAATTAAAAATATATATTTAAAAATTGATAACAACTATTGGACTAGTACTTCCGAAAATATTCTCATTTTTATGCCTAGCCTGGACTTCCTACCGCCTCCCGTCATTTCCCTGCCGTACTTGAAAGTAAGGAAGGGAAATGAGTAATGATAAAAATAGCACCCACTACTCACTTTAATTTGTTAATAAATTTTGTAATATTGATTTATGTTTCTATAAGCTTATTATATATACATGTTGTCATTTAAAAAAATAAAGTTGACACTCCTGTAAGAAAAATAAGATAAAATACCTTCTCAGCTTCGCATTAAAGCTAAAATATTTGATAACAGATAAATGTAAATATATATATGTAAAAAACAAAAGCCGAAAAAAATCACAAAAAAACTATTATTTTAAGAGAATTTGAGTGGCTAGTGTTAAAATAATTACACTGTATATTATATCAAACTATAGTTACAGATAATATTTTCAGCATCCATTTTTAGGCAATTAATTCTAAAATAATAATACCCAATTATTCAAATATATTACTGTGTAAATTAACTGCTTAACATAATTAATGTCATCCTAGATTTTAAACAGTTATACTGTTAAAGATGAACCATTCAACTAGTCAGAACAATATAGTATTGAAAGATAATGAACGAGGAATGCGAAATTCAAGCGAAGCGTAGGCTGTAGTAAAGTAACGGTTCGATCATTCTGACAATGTAAAATATTTAGTGACGGGCAAAAAAAACAAAAAAATGCTTCGTTATTTTATAGTGTTGTAAATAGAAACATCAACTATTGGCACTACATTATCCGTTATATAACAGGATGCAAAATATATAGACTATTTTAAAAATTTTTTTTGCGAACCTATAGGAAAAATAACATAATATTTATAACTTACTATAATAGAACAATCATTTATATACTTTTAAAATATAATATAATCAATAATAAGGAAAGTTTTAAATTTTGAAATAGGTAAAAAGTAACATAATATAACTACAAAACAATTTTCTGTCATTTATTTGTGTATAAAACAAAAAAATAACTAATCATAATGTATGAATAAAAAAATGATTTCTTAATTTAATTAAATTAAAAAACTATTTAACTATGCTTATGAAACCAAATCTCGATATAATGAAATAATTTAGAAATTTGTTATAATTTAAACACACCCGCTTCGCATAGAAATTATTTATTTGAAATTAGTATTTTGATATATCCAACAATAGCATTGCCAATAATAGGCAATCTAAAAATAATAATTTAATATGGAGTCAAAAATTATAATATATTTTTCGGAGATAACATGAGGAGTGATGGAAGTATCTAAAAGAACACAAAAAAGTTAATAAATAATTGACTAAGAGCTAATATATATATATATAGAAAAAACTACAGGAAGTGTGTAATATTGAAATAAAGAATTTATTTTTAAAGATATAAACAAATGGTTGATAAATATTATATCTTGGACCATTTTTACATGTTAATTGTCGTTATAAAATCATTGAGCTAAAATTAAATACATTATAAATATTAAAAAAATTGTTAATTTCAGTCTTTTAGAACACTATTTTAAATTTATAAATCAATTTTATAAAACTTGAATTTTGATTTGGTTAAAAAGTTCAAAGTAGTTCAAAAAGAATACATTTTGTACTTATTTTGAAATAAATGAGGTTTATACTTTTTTTTTATTAAATTTGAATAGTTAATCCAATAATTTTTATGCAATTGTCTATTATTAAATAATAATCATTTTTTGAAAAAAAAAAAAAAAAGGAATTTCCAAATTACTCTTTTTTACACTCATTATAATTGAATAATATGATTTTTAGTTATAAAATTTCTACATTCAATAAACTTGTCATAATTTTGTTATTACGAAAAAAAAACTGGTTAAACAGTTATTTATTTAATAATTTACTCGTTAAAACTTATTCAATTCTAACTAGACTCTTACGCTAGCAATATGGTAAGGTTGGGATTTTATTTTTTATTAGTTTGTCTAGCTAAAAAAAAGATAAAAATTATTTATAAATACCATTTATACCAACATTTATACATGATAGAAAAAATAAAGCGCACTTTTACTCCAAGTTGCTCTAATGATATTTTTGCTTACTAACCCTATAATTGAGACATGAATACGACAATTGTTGTTAGTACGATATCTAAATGTTCAATATTCATTAAATTTTTTAAAAAATGTATATTAAAAGTAAATTATTAATACTAGTATACTAGTTGATCTCTCAATTGACAACTCGAAATTTAAAGAAACGTTTTGAAATAAATCTTATGCAAAAATGTATTACGCTAAATTTTTGTGTTATATATATAAATTATTATTTAAAAATAAATACATTACATTTTAAGTAATGTGACTGCATAAAATTATTGTTTTATTTAACATTAAACGAAAAATTAATGAAATAAAAATATTCAATTGTAAAAATTCATCTCTAAAATGATAATAAAGTCAATACCATAAAAATTAATATAATAATAAAGAATATTTTATATTAATATGGCATACATTACTCAATTCTTATATGTTAAATGCATTTATGCACGGTGGTACATATTTTGTGCTAACAAAAAAAAAAAAAATTATGAATTTATTTGACAAGATTTATATAGTTTTATGCCATTATAATAACTTTACAAACACTTAAACAGAAGACTGTAAATTTTGTTATTGTATGTCAACAGACTGTAATATATTATATATCATGATCACAATAACTGGGAAATGAGAACAATATCATACCGCCTATCAACGCGTGAACGTGAATGTATAATAGATTTTTCAATGGGCAGTGGGTTTTTATCTACACACTACATACAGAATGGTCACAGTTTTATGACACCACTGGCTACTTTGTACCCTATCGTAACACAAAAAAAGGTTTAATTATTAAGTACATGACAGTTAAAAAAAAAAAATTTAATTGTTATGAAAAAGAGTACCATCGATTTCAAAATGGATTTATAATTCAATAATTTAATTAAATTCTGTAATAATATTACTTTTTATAAATGAAAATGCTGGTAAATTCATTTATTTGGTCAAAAATTGTTTTTAATCAACGGGCAAAAATAACAAATACTCACTTCAATTACCTTAACACAATAAAAAAACATTCTGTCATTAATTAAATAAGTACTCAGAATTCTAGACAAATGTCCATTGTTTACGTAAAAATGCATAATCTAATTGACATTGAATATTTTTCATAGATGTAGCTATAGAATTCGAGCTACAACCAATGTAGTTCCTGTAAAATGTAATCCTTAATATTCAAGTCCAAGTACACAATTAAATTCCAATGAAATAAAATAAATTTAAAGAAAAAGTAATAAGGTTCATACTAGCTAGATTTTGAACTATTTACAGAATTTGTCAACAAAAAAATAAGTAAAAATAAACAGAATAAAAAATCTGTAGAAAAATTTTTATAGCGAGTAATATTAAAACATAATTTAACCTCATTTGAAGCATATCACATTTTTCATCATTTCTGTTTAATGTAAATATAATTTATTGTGAGTACACTATTGCAGCTTTCTTTTTAACTTGATAAATTTAGCTTACTTCTAGTTGAAANTATTAAAACATAATTTAACCTCATTTGAAGCATATCACATTTTTCATCATTTCTCTTTAATGTAAATATAATTTATTGTGAGTACACTATTGCAGCTTTCTTTTTAACTTGATAAATTTAGCTTACTTCTAGTTGAAAAATAAATATTTAAAGCACTTTAATATTTATTAATAAGTTTTTCTAACAACTTAATTTGAAAAATGTTTGAATCACTTAATATGATAGTTATTTATTTATAGTGACTGTATAAAATGAAAAATGTAATTTGTAAAATTATAATTTTTATTCAAATCTACTGAGCATATAATTTATGAATTTAATCATGTTTCACCATATTTTTAAAGTACTAAAATAAATTTTCATTGTGATATTTTTATTTTTCTTTTATTGAAAAATTTCGCATAAATCATAGTCATTCAGCAAATAAAATATTAGATATAAAAGGATTAATCAAAAGAGTACTCAATGTTTTATAACATTATTTTAATTAAAACCACTAAATTAAGTCTTCTGTGTGCAGCTGTTTCACTTAATTGTTAGTAAAAGAATTTGTAATTACAAACACGAACTTTTGTCTTGTTTTATAACTTAAACAACTCTGAAAAGACAACCTCAACACTTATCAAAAACGAAATATGTTATACCATTATGTAAGCTTTAAATAGCAACTTAAAAAATCGAAAATGAATTTAAAGAAAACGGGTATAAATGAAAAAAAACAATGATTAAAATTTAGTTTTCCCTTTAATTTTATTTGTAATATATCTGATAAAATATTTTTCATTGTACTTAAACTGTATATAAAAGAATAATTACCTTTAAAATATTTGGTATTTTACAAAATAGCTACGAGTAATTATTTCATTTTATTTTTTTTTAGATAGTATCTATAAAATTATAA
Organism: Daktulosphaira vitifoliae; assembly: GCF_025091365.1. NCBI lineage: Eukaryota > Metazoa > Arthropoda > Insecta > Hemiptera > Phylloxeridae > Daktulosphaira > Daktulosphaira vitifoliae. The sequence goes on from NW_026099572.1 coordinate 85,393,040, forward strand.
ATTCGCTAAAAAATTTCTATCGTAATAACAAAAAAAAAACGCATTTATCTTTAAATTACGCAAGTATTAGATATCTAAAATAACAATGCATCTAAGTGTTTCGAGTATTCATTTGTTTTAAAACAATGTTCATCATCAAAATAAATAATTTATGGTTTTAAGATAAGTTCTGTTCAATAGACATTATTAATCATGGCTCTTTCAAGCTGCTATTGGTTGACGTAATCTAAAACTCGATCGACATGTAAAGAATACTTTATTATATTCTATTTATAAAAAAAACCATACAAAGATTTACCGAAAACATACAATAAAGAGAAATTGGATGAAAAAAATATATATATTTCATTTAGTGTAAATATTATTCGAGAGATAAAAAGCAGTAAATTTTTACTTATGCTTACTGATTGTAGTTAAATAAAGTTACAGAAACGTTAGTTTACGGAATTCTTATAAAAACTGAAGTCATATTCAAATGCTTAACGATCTAAGAGTCAATAAACAAAAGAAACGTAGAGAGTTTTCTTCTCGTTTATTTTTTATTTGCACATTCTTCAAATGTTGTTTTGATCTGAATATTCATAAATACAATATAGCGCGAAAGCCAAAATATGGTAATGGTGTATATTTTTGGCTAAAGCGTCTGGCCTTATTACATATAAATTTACAACTAACGTTATCGACGAATAAAAAACTCGTTATGCAAACCGAGTGCAATAAGAGCGAATTCCGTATGGAAAAACATTAAACAGCTAAAAGGCCGTAGCTATTTTCACTTCCTTAGTGCTTAAATCTCCCGATTGGACTTTTCGCTTATTAGACCGGGACGATATTAACCGCCGACGCAGGCTGATGGTCTGTGGTTGGCAATTGAAGTTTTCCGCTAAAACGGTAAAATATAACCTCAAACGACTCTGAAATTTCCGCACGTAACCTACCTTGGACCGTAAAATAATTAATATAGGTCAAGTCAAAGAACCCGATTCTTTCCGGACCTTATCCGTATAATGTATTAGGGGATACACGCGACTATCCGTAAATTGCATTAACGTCGATTCGTTTAAGTATTAATAATGATAAACTGACCGGCGGCTATCATTCACTGTCTTAATGAACAATTTACATATAAATAAGCTGATCAAAAACGACCGCATTACAACAATCAAAGCAAAACGTCTCCCTTCAAGTATACTGTGATTTTTGTTTAACCTAACTGGGTTCAGTTAATCAAAAAACATACACAATTAGAGATGTTCCGAACATTTTATTTTTTTATTGAACTGTATTTATTCTTGCAACGACCAATTTTTTTTACTTTTAAACGTAACTCTATCAGTCTGCTATTGGCCCAATTACCAATGTCCAATATCCGCCCACTAAATACAACATTCCATTAAATTCCTTCGCTGTTTTTACAACAGTCGCCTTGAAAGCATGTCCATCCATAATGAAACAAGTGTGCAGACGTTTCAACACGTATGCTATTTTGTGAAACATTTTTACTAGTTGACTATAACGTAGAAATATCTCTAAGATTTTTGTATTAAATAAAAAAAAAACACTTGAATACATCACTAGCTTTATCCTTATCTATGTTAAAAGTTTAAAAACTGTAACTTCTTTAAAATAAAAATCAGTAGTAAACAGTTTTTTAAATATCAACAACACTAATAACGTTTTAATTAATATCGACTTATTATTAGAAACAAATAGTCATAATTTATCAAATTTAAGTTTTCATTCATACTAATATACTAATTAATTTCATTAAATTATAAATTTAGGTAATGAGACCCTACGAAATAGACGTGTATTTTAAGCTGTAACTTCATACAATAATAAAATGTAAGCTTTGGCTGATGTAACTAAAAGGTTTATAATTTGTACTAGACATCAATATTTAATAGACCTTTTTATCAATAGACACAGAAACATCAATTTATTGTATTAGATTACTAATTGTATTAGAATATCAGTCTCTTAAAAATAATAACTTTTATAATGAGACATTAAATATTCATAATAATTTTTATGTTACATTTCACACAAATTAAAATAATTTTCGATATATTTAAACCAATTCGGTTCAAATATAAACGATTAAAAAATAGGTAATTTTATGTATCGTTGTTAAACATTATTGTGGCATTCATATCAACATTTACACATATTTATTCATTATTATCTTTTTAATGCAAATAATTTAACTTATTCGTTCTTTTAATTTTCTTAAGATTTAAAATAAATTGAAAGTATAAGATATTTGGCAAAACATATGATATATAAATAATATAATTTTATTAGTACATAAAATGAAAAAATGAACATTTATGTGTCTACTTTGTAATAATTTATTTTTGACGAGTTTCATAATAAGACCATACATAGACCTCTTCAACGGTTGGAGGTATACTGGGTTAAGGTAGTACAAAACATAACCTGTATCGCTATTTACATCAGGTGCAGTAACGCCCGAAGCAGTCAGGAATGTATAAGATACCATGAAACCAAAGAACTCACGAGTTAGCTCTATATGACGCCTTTGAATTATTATTATAGTAGCATACCTTGCTAAACTAACCGGCAATCATTAATTATAGTATTTCTGATGAATTTTAATAAAAAACAAAAAAATTTGTGAAAAATAACGCCCCAATTAAACATTTAAAAAATTGGGAAAAAAAAATTCAACCGATTTCATAATTAATCCTACACAACAATTTGAGTCACTTCAAAGTTTTTAATGATAAGATAAAAACGAGTTTTAGGAAGCTCATATAGATAATAATTGATATCAAAAATAGCGTTATCAATTTGCGTAGTCGTTTAAAATAAAACAAAAGGCATTCACCACCTGTTGTTGATAGAAATTACTGTAACTATTAACATACATTTCTCTCGTGGAACAGTTGATTCAGGTCCATATCCATTCTGATGATTTAAGCTTATGATTAAAATACGTCAGCAGTTGCGACCATGCTGACAGATTAAACACCATGACACAAATAACAAAATGCTACTGATCACACATCGATAAAAAATTTGGATAAGTTAAAACTTCATAGTAAATCGAAAAACGATATTCACATTAATAATAGAATTACTTTTTAGTAACTACAGCGAATAAAAATATGAAAAATAATTATTGAGAACCGCAAATGTGCCGAGGTTCGGGACACACTCGGTCAGATGTTCGCATTAGCACGACTGCTATGCCTGTATCTACTTCTCGATGCACACTCACTGCAGACACACACACATACAACGTTGAACTCTCTCACTGCCACCACACCACATCCAGACCCTCACAGCTATTTACACTGACGCACGCACTAACATACAATACCTATTGCCACCAGTAGGAAGATACCAACATACATATTATTATACACACTTACAGAAGTAAAATTCAGGCCGTACCCCTCCTAAAAGTAATATAGGTGCCTACGGGAACAGTGAATATACATTTAACCCAAATAGTTTACTATTCTTCCGAATTAATTGACTAAATGTATATTATCTGTCGTTTTTAAGATTGCTCTAGTTCTTTGTTATTATTGCAGTTTTATAATAAAAGAACATTTAGATAAGGGCCCCCTATTGTATTTTGTATAAAATATAGTTAAACTATAACCTTCTGTATGATGATAATAGGTGTTACACACTCAAGCACCACTTAAAATGAAACAAGTTATTTGTAAATACAATATATAAATTTAAATAGTACAATGAAAAATAATTTGTTACCCTTATCATTTGAATGTTAACATTTTTGCACTCATTAATGGATAAAAATTTGTTACGTTTAGCAGTATGAATTGCTTTCATATGCAAAAAACTTATCAAGAAATTGATACTCTAAAGAGAAAAAAATAATAAACATTTAATACAAAGTTCAATACCGATGATACTACCATCATTTTGACTTAAAAAATCTTATTTTATTTCTTAAAACAATAACTAAAAACCCTAAATACTTTTAAGTTATTATACAAAATATTTAAATTTTATTATGAAATTTTTTTTAATTTAGAAGTATAGATATTATTATAAAAATTAGTGTTATAGAAAATATTTTATTTATTTCGATAAATAAATTCAAATGGCATATAAAAATATACACACACGAAAAAAGAAAAGTCTGACATGAATTATTTTAAATACCTTATAAATCAAAGTCTTATCTGTAAAGTATCACAAAATAAATATATAAATTACCAAAACAAAATTTATATTCATTGTTAAAAGAAACTTGTAGACACATTTCAAAAGTTCTACTAAAATACACAATACTTATCACAAAATCTCGAATATGTAAAAACTTTTGGGACGATGAACACATGTATCATATGATGTCATTTGCACAGTAAAAACTTTCTTTTGTTCATATGTGTGTCAAGAAATGTGTTGTTTTCGCGTCAATAAGTTTTACTTACATGTTAGTAAGAAAACGTATTTTGAAGTTAATTTTCTTTTACAACTGAATATTTTTTGCATTATAATTTTACAACGAATCTAATGAAAAAAATTTATCACATAGGAGAAACACAAAAAAAATATTTTCGGCTTACAATATTTACATGAATGTTTTATGGAATATCGCTGCTAATTTAATTTCCACCATAAATATTGAAAGAACGCTTGGATCTTGTTCAAGGATATAAATAAGATTTTTTTATATAATACAGCAGTAAAAATTAAGTAGCCATTGTTAATTGTCAGTTAAAAAGCTCTTGTACTATAAACTGTAATATAAACATTAAATTGCATTATCTGTACTCTCATTTGGCTAAATTTCTAGATGATTTGAATAACGTTAATGAAAAATAAGGGAAATATTTCATTAGGATATAAAACATATGAAATAACGTGACATCAGAAAGTTGTGAATATTTTTTCACAAAATTTCAACCATGACTATTGTTCTCTTACTCAAATTTTGCAACGGTTTTATAGAAATTAATTTAATAATTGAATAAATAAAATCTAATTATACTATAACAGATTATTAGTACTTCATATTTAATCGTATTTAAAATTTAATAACAAAGTTTTTTTTTAATAATTAACATTCTCACGGGTATATAGATATATTGATTAGATACAAAACACCAAGTCCCTTAAATAAAATTAACTCAAATTATAGAACAATGGATTGCGCACATGTCCCTTTAAATTTAATTGATTAACAAATAAGTAGTATCTTTTAGTTAAATCTAAAATCACAATTTCGACTCTCAGAATCAGGCCTATAAAAGAACGATTTCTGGCTCATTTAAACCTTATTTTTTTTTTTAAATCTGGTCATAAAGCGTCTATACGCCAGACTGTTTCATAATTGTGCACTATCTAAACTGCGTTTAACAAAAAATATACGTCAATTTGTAATACATAGATTTACTTAATTTAAATAAAACTGTGATTGAAATATAATTATAACAAAAAATGAGTAAGTTTTACGAAAGTTCGAAATTTATGCATGTTTTTTTATAAACAGCTATTATGTCGGTTTTTAATAACGCATTAAGACAAAAAAATACATTTAAAAATTTCCATAGTATTGTCTATTTAATATAATAACTTCATAACAGTCAGTGAAATCAAACAAAGAGTGAAAAATTCAATTTAATTTTTTGACAAATAAGTGTTATATCAATTTTAAAGGCCTAACAAACAAGTTAAACTTGTCACAGCAGTCTCAAATTTCTCACAATTGTTTTATAACATAATTTAAATAATTTAAAGAGTTTTAGGAAAAAAAAAACATTTTTTTGTATTATTATGAATTTTTAAGCGTGAATTATCACTTAAATACTAATCAGTAATTAATCTCAGAAACTAAATGTCATAGAACAAATCTTAAACCAGAATTGAAATCATCAAAATTTCATAAAAGATTAATTTAAATATTGTAAACAGCAGAATTTTTTTTTGTTGTTTTCCTGTATTACTGAATTAAGTTCATTGTAATACTTGGATATTTTAAATATTTGTTGAAGATTTTCTTACTAAATTTTATTTAACACTATTATTTATTTAAAATACGTTTAATACAAACAATAAATTAATACAATATTCCCCTTAGAAGTTACAATTTAAAAGTAACTTCTTAAAAAAAAATCTTAATATCAATTATATAATGAAATTGTCATCTTCTTAATGATAAAATTACATATTAATAAATATTAATTTGTATATTAACTAAAATTAAATATTTTTAATATTTAAACCTGTAAATGACATAAATTACAACATGTAAAAATAAACTCTACTTTTAATAGTCGTGCTTCGAGGATATTTTATGGTAGTAACTTATTTTCATTATTGTTTAACGATTTCATGAATGATTGTAGATCATTGATGTATATGTGTATTGTGATTATCTTTTGTTTGCAGATAATATTAATTTTTTTTTTAATTAAAACATTATCTTATTTATAATAAATTTCAAATTGATTTAAATAGGTTTCTAGAGTGTTATTTCAGAAATCATATTATGATTAATTCATATAATTATAAAAGAATTGTAAAATTAACGCTTATATAAATTATAATGCTAATCATTTCAATTTAGAATTGCTCAAAAAGAAAATTTCAAAAATTATGTAACATTCATATATAATAGTAAATTTAATGTACCCATCCAACAATTCTGCTACATTTTATAATACGACACTAAAATAATATTATAGTCTTTATGAATTACTAAATATTACATTTTTAAATTGTAATACAGTAAAAATTTTGATTTTTTTAATGATCCAATAAAGTTAATTTTGATATTTCATCCTTGCGTTTATTTACTATTTTATTATATATTATTTTATTTTAATACCATTATTTTTTTTTTTTATTTAATTTGTATTATTTGTTTCAGGACCATATATATTTTTAATTTAATTGAAAAATATAAAAAAAATACCAGCACAGTCGGGTCATGGTACAGTGGGGACGTAACATAGTTGGGTCCAGTATAGATGATATCTGACAGTAATTAAAATTACTATCATAAAAAATGCTTCGATGAAAATCTGTAGATAGTGTTTAATTTAAAATCAATTGGTGGATTATTCCAAAAGCATCATGATTTCCTATTTCCTTATTTATATACTGATTACATGTTTTATGATTTATAAGTGTAATATACGAATAAATAATTAGTATATCAATTAAATAAAGTATGAAATGGTTATTTAATAATTTAATATTGTAATTTCATTTAATTAAAATTTTATTTCTATTCTATAATATATATATAAAAGTGTCAGTATTTCCGGAACATTTCCAAAACTTAAGTTGAAAAAGTTCTACTTTCTATATGCATTTTTAAGTTTTGAACCCTCCCTGTATTAAGGAAAATGGTCCGATTAAAAAAAAAACTATGTCAAATGTTAGAGGTGTATAAATATTATATCTCATAAAAAAATTGTATTGATCCATACATTTTTTAAAAAGTTATAGCATTATAAAGTTAAAAATGTAAAAACCCAGCACAGGGGAGTCAACATAGTTCGATCAAGTATAATAATATCCGACAGTGATTAAAATCACTATAAAAAAAAAACGCTTCAATGCAAACCTTTAGTGTTTAATTTTAAAAAATTGGTGGATTATTCCAAAAGCAACATGATCTGCTAGTTCGTTATTAATATCCTGATTCAGATAAAGTATATCGAATGAAAAAGGGATTATTAAAAATTATTATTTCTCATAAAAAAATTATGTTGATCCATACACTTTTCAATAAGTTATAGTATTATAAAGTTAAAAATAAAAAAATAAAATCGAGAATTTTCACACAAAAATAGCATTTGGTAGCCTGATGACAAAATAAAGTATGAAATTTTTTTTTTCCATAATAAAGTGCATTACATTAGCTTTAATTTATGATATATATATATATAAAAGTGTCAGACTTTCCGGAACACTTTCAAAATTTAAGTTGAAAAAGTAAATTTTTTCTGAAAAAGTCATCATTTCGAATCCCCCCTGTGGGCCCCTGTGATAAAGGTTATAAAAAAAAAAAAAAACACATCATAGTAAAACCAATACTTGCTCAGCTTCACATCGAAGCTAAAAATCAAATTCAAGAATTTTAACACAAAAATAGTATACAGTAGCCATTTTCACCATGAAGACAAAATAAAGTCTGAATTTTTTATTTTTTCTTAATAAAGTATATTACATAAGCTTTAATTTACGATATATATATAAAAGTGTCAGTATTTCGGAACACTTTCAAAAATTAAGTTAAAAAAGTTATACATGTTTTAGGATTTATAAGTGTAATATACGAATAAATATTTAGTATAGCAATTTAAAGCTAATGTAATATACATTAGCTTTAATTTAAGGTATTTATAAAAGTGTCAGTATTTCCGGAACAATTTAAAAAGTAAAGTTGAAAAGTTAATTTTTTGTGAATAAGTTGTCATTTTGAATTCCTCAATGGGCAGATAAAGGGTCAGAATTATAAAAAAAAATATACAAAATAATAGGTAAGTACCTCCGTATCTATAAAAATATTCACAATAAAAATAAATCTGTATAATTACCGTACAGACTCAATTTGGCCGTCAAGAATACAATTTGGTTACTTCAAACTACAACTCTAATTTTAAAACACAAAATTGAATAATAGGTTAACTTAAATTCGAAGTAGAGTTTACTTTTAATTTTATTTGATTCAATTGTCTGAAGCTAAAAAGCTAAATTTGGAAGTAATCAACTTTTTACTTGTTCAATTTAACTTATACTGCATACTAACTTGTAAGTATGTACAAGTCTTGTACATTTCAATAATGTATCAATATTCAATAATGTACGGTTAAATCATTATTAACATTAATTTAAACTGTAATAAAAATAAGTTTGAAAAAAATTATCTCAATTTTCTTGATAAAAATAAAAAATGTTCGTTACTTTTAAAATATGCATATTCTTTTTTACAAATGAAATTACTGCAGTATCTATTGTTTAGAAGACGACCGAGTTCGCTAATTAATTTTAATAAATATAAATACATAAGCCATTAGTATATTTTTATTTAAATATGATAAGCGTACAAATTTATAATTATAGTAATTGATATTAAATATTAATAGTGATTAGTAAAAATGGATTTACTTATATATATATTTTTTATGTATAAATTATATTTTTATTTGTACATTTTAATTAAATATTTAACTATTATATATAATATAATAATTATTTATGAATATATAATTATAAATTATTATTGTATAGATTTGATTTTTAGATTATTCGAACAAAAATACAATTTTTTTGCAATTTACTAGAAAACAAAGACTCACTTTAGTTAACTATGCTAGCGAAAAGTAATCAAGCTATAAATTTAAAAGAAACATAATAATAAGTTAATTTTAATTTGTATGATTAGACCAAATGACATAATTTACCCAAAAATTGACCCATATTCATTAAGAACTAATGTACATCATTTTAGGATTAAGAAAATAAGGACGTATAATGCTTACTAAAGTTAATATACTATTGTAGTACAAGCTATTTATAAGCAAGTAGTATTTAATTACTATCATAGGTGCACACAATTAAATGACGTGAGAAAAGGGATGTTGTATTTTTTAGAGAAATTCAGGTTACATCTTGTTGAAAGTACATAATAATTTAAAAATAAGAAATTAATTAGTGAACTCGGTCTTTTTCTAAACAATTACTATAGATACTACAGTAATTTCATTTGTAAAATAAAATATGCATATTTTAAAAGTAACGAACATTTTTTATTATTACCTAGAAAATTGAGAAAATTAAATTAATGTTAATAATGATTTAATAGTATATTATTGAAATGTACTAGACTTGTACATACTTAGTGTATAGTATAAGTTTATTTAACTAATACGCGACGCATTAGCAAAGGAGCTAGGTTGGTCACCTATATTTTGTTAAGTACAGTCAAATGATGAGCCAACTTAGGGTGGTGATTAAACTTAAGGAAGTTCAATATCTATTATCATTTTAGTCATTTACAGCACTATTAAAATGTTTGATAGTATTGTTAATATACACAAAATATTTGTTCACAAATATTAAATAATGAAATCTGTAAAATTATCTGATCAAAATCAGTTTAAACAAAATACTTAATTTTATTTTAGTATTTAACTGATTAAAAATTTAATAAAATATGAATTCATTATAAACAATTTAAATAAATTAAAAACTTATTGTAAAATATCTTTCCTAGAAGACGGACATCTTATTGTTTTTATAGTAATTTTTATAAATTTTAATATAAAGTTCAATGCAGTTGATTGAATACATATTCTCAGTGACGTATTTTCAAAAATATGTTAGGCAAGTGGAAAAATTTTAAAAAGTAAGGTTAATGGTATGTGGTAAAATAGGAAACATACAATTTCCTCTCTTCTGCAACTCAAATTAATTACTTATTTAGGATACATTTCTATTTTAATTAAAGAGATGGTACAATTTTATTATGTAAACCCTCTATTGAGGAAAAATTGAACGAATAGTTTATTTATATAATAATTATAATAAAAATAACTCAATTTAAAATAAATTAATGATTGTGTCAACATGTTATTTTATTTTTTAAAAATAAAATAACAATCAATCACAAATATGGATGTTCATTTTAATTGATAAAAATTAATGGTAGTTTTATGAAAACTAATTAAATATTTGCAAAAATAATTGATTAATCAATGCCAACTAAGCTATAAATTATGCAATCATTTAATAATTACATCCTGTAGTGCATTAAAAATATACTAATTTTGAAATTAAAATTTGAATGCAGGTAATTAATTTCAAAATATTTAATTTAATTGTTATACAAACCTTTAGAATAATGCCACATATTAAAAAAAATTGAATTAATATCTAGCGATGGGCATTACTGAGTGAATACTACCAAACTCAAAAATTATCCATAGTTATCATTAATTTTGATAGTATTTAGTTATTGAAAATCAATCTCGAGTAGTTTTTATTGAATAATTGCATTCAAATAAAAATATCAAATATTTTATACAGTAGTTGGACAATTTAAAATAATTCAGTTCTAGATAGCAACATTCGATAGTTCAAAAAAAACTAACGAATATAACCAGTAGTCAAAACTATTCGGTAATGCCCGATTGAATATATTGAAAATCAAATATTTTTGACAGCGCCTATCAGATAGTTCCAACAGCAAAAGAACATATAAGAAAGAAATTTTAAAAATAATTGATTGAGACTGGGTTATGTAATAGTAGTAGGGCACTTTACCCGATCACCACTCTCCCTATACCGTAATCCGGTTACTTAGTATAACATTCCAGGGTCGTCTAACCTATTAATCGGGGTTATATGATTTAAACACTGCTTGTTTAAACGGAATTTTAAACGGAATTAAAAAACAAAAAGTCAAAATTTACATTTATCTTACGAGACGTTTTAAATTGTTTATTTACGTTTTAAAAAATATATATATATTTTAAACATGTTTTTTAACAACCCTGCTGTTAGTGTGTTATGAATGAATTGATTCACTGGCTGGGAGGGTTCGCTTGATCAAGTCCAGTGTTCTATGTAGCATTAAGTGTATAGTGTGTGGGTGTGGGTGTATACTCTTAAAACTAAATAGTAATTAAATACTCAATTTTAGTTATCATAGACGTATTAATAGAAACAACAATAATCAATAATAATGAATAACTGTAATAATAAATATAAATAAGTTAATATAATAAATAATTGCTCTTTCAGCAACTTTAATAATCAAAACTATACAATTTGCCTGTCTGGCACACAACAATAAATAAATATAAACTTTATAAATATCCAACGGCAATAAATCTGTTCAATAACAATAATTAACAAATTAAACTCAAAATTAAAATCAACATTAACTTTGGAAGATGGTTTAATAAATAATATGTTCACTCTTTTTTTACGAATAAATAATGTGTAAGAATATCCCCTAAAAAAAATTTCAGTAAACAGCACCTATCACTAAATTGATAACTAAAATGACTAGAACTGGAGTATGAGTAGGATAAACCTAACGATTTAAAAGAATAAATTATTTGAAGTAGAATTCACTGCATAAAATTGATTATTAAAACAATTCAACACACAAGTAACAGAGTAATAAATTTTAAAATAATACACCCCAATAAAACTAAAATACAATATTTTAATTAGAATTATTAAAGTCCTTATGACGTTGAACCCTCAAATTTGAACCCCCAAGTATAATATTAAATTTTATTTATTTCATACACACAATTATTCATTAATTCAAATGAATATAGATAAAAAACTATAAGAAAATTATAAATCATAGTAGGCAAAAATCCAAAAATCAAACCTAATTCAATACTCACAGTTGGGATATAACACCGCAGATTAGCCAGCCACTTCTATTACTAAATACACAAAATACAAATAATACAACAGATAGATTAGAACACACAATTTTTTCGCAATAATAATAACACACAATTTCTATAATTAAGTATAAAATAACACAATGGACTAGAAAAGGATTAAAATTCAGGCTCTTCTGGCCAACGTATTGATGTGGCTTAAGAGCATTATTTTACGACTTATAAAAAATAGACTTAAATCCTGCGATGGCATGTTGTGAGTAACAAGTGTCCGGCTAATTGATAACGTTACCAACAACGTTTCCACTCATGGTAGTGGCTGTGTGGCCGTCGTATGATAGGCGAGAATCAGTATCATTGATAACGTTATAGCTAATATCTCAGTATACTCAACAATAATCATTTACCGCGTAAAGTGATCTTTTTAAAAACCATAAACCATTCGTTAGTTAGACGCGATATATCGTCATCTCATTAAAGATTTATCGTCATTATTACACATCTACTATATTTTAATAAATACAATTTGCCAATCGAAAAATTAAAATATTTTAAGATTTTGGATAGCGAATATACTGCGATTTTTATTTTTTATGATAATATTATCAAAAATTGACCGCGTAAAATCCATATAAAATAATTATTTACTGTGGATTTTGTATAAAATATTGTTCAGTAGTAAGTCAGTAATGGATTACGTCGTGGTTATTGCTTCGGCACCAATTTTATTATTTTGGTTAAAAAATTTGAATTATAAAATCTAAATTCACTCTTAGAGACTAATTTAAAAGTCAAATATTTATATCAATCATGAATTCTCTTATTTTTTAATAAAATAAAAAGATGAGCGCTTATAAAAAGAAAAATAAAGTTTTTTTTTCGGCATCAAAAGTTAAATATATAGAAGCTTTTACTATTTACTTACAAACCAAATAAAGTAAATATACCTAAAACTTCTTTAGAAATATGTAAAATGATACAAAATATATACCCTTCATTAACATACCACTCAGAATGTTTTAATGTTGTCTTGCTTCTAATTGTTCATCAGAAAAATCTTTTAGTGTTCTAAATAGTTTAAATATATCTTAAGTCTAGAATGACAGATTGTCGGCTCAATAACTTGGCGATACTTCATATAGAGTCTGATATAACAAATCAAATACAATATGATGAAATTATGTTGTATAAATTTTAGTAAAAAAAAAATTAGGCGTAAATTATAATATTATGATATGTGTATAAGATGTAAAATATTGTCAACATTTTTTTTTTTAATAAGTATTCACATTTTTGAGGGGCGGCAACAAAACTTTAACTGAAACGTCAAAACTCTAGATACGTCTCTGAAAACAAGAAAAAAACATTTTTAATGCAACATTAAAAACAGTTTACATGTGTGTTTTACAGCGTACATTTTTTTACACTGCATATAATTTAGGAAATGACCTGGGAACCATTAAAAGTTTTACTATTAATTATCAAATAAAAATAAAGTCAATTCATCAAAAATATTTATTTAGATACTTTATTTTTTAAATAATGACAATCAAGCAATAAGAATTATAGTGCAATTATAAACTCTATTACTCTATTATTTAACTTAAAATATCGGTTGATAAGTATAAATAAAATAGTTCTCCATTATTCAAAATATTAAATTTTATTTTGAATTGATTTAAAGAAGATTAGGTAATAATAATTTGGATTATTATAATTATATTGGAATATCATAAAGTAACTATATTTTACTTAAATAAATTGTTTATGATGAAATTGGTGCGATACTATAAAGATAGAAATGACTACCTATTATTACTTTAGTATTTATATGAGTGATCTTAAACAGCTAAAAAATCTCAACGCAAACACATTTTATGTGTATATTGCACAATAATTAAATAATTTTAAACACCAGAGTATTGAATTAGTTTCATTTTAGCTTTAAAACATGTTCGAGTAATTATTATATGTATGATTAAAATTTCTCTCGACGACTACTATAAGAAAACTAGATTTTAACTTCAGCGTTTACCAGAGCATGCAGTCATTAACATTAAACTTCATCTAGTGCATATATTTACTAGCCTTGATCTTAGTATGCCGGATTTGTGGTTTTACTACAGTGTGATCTTTTATAAATTCTGGTAGTAATAGCTAACAGAACGATTGGAAGGAAATGAACAATAAATGAGGGCATTAACTTTAATATAATTATGTTCGTTCTGTTTAATTAACTTCATATTTTACTGTATATAGTAGCATAATGTCTTTGGTAACATTAATTTTAAATAACAATAGCAATTTTCATTAATAAACAGCATAAATTAATAATATATTATTTTTTTAATTAATGAAATGCCAGAATAAGAAAATTGTATTACGTTTCTTAGACGAGAATAAGAAGCGGCTGTGCACTATCAAGCTTGTAGTCTTTTGGAAATTACTTCGTCATTGTCAGAGTACATTGTATAAGTTGATAGCGACGACAAACTTTTGTACCCTTTGAATTTAAAATACCCGACTAATCTTAACTCTTTTGTATTCGTTTAATTTATTATTGTGGCATTATCGTTGGGTAACGTTATATCACTTTTATTATGAATCCCAATTCTGTCAACGGCACTCAGAATATATATCTCGATGAACTTGACCATATTATTTACTTTATATAATTAACGCCGATTTTTTTTAACTATTATTCTGTAGAAATCCAATTGCAATATATTTACAGCTATTTTGTGTATATAAGATTGGTCGATAAAGTTGTTTGCTATTATAGTAAGAAATAAAGGTTATATAATTGATAATTGATGATATTACTTAGTACACCAACATGATCTACTCTTAGTGTAAACTTTTGTTTCGTTCTTAATCCTCCGTTTTTAAAAAACTAATAATAAGTAAATAAAAAAATATTCTAAATAATGAATATAACTTTATCAAATTAATTTCAATGGTAACTGATATAAAAAGTAATTTAGTTAGTAAGTAAGTACTTATTTAGAGAAAATAACGTACGTTTGACATAAACAAATTAACATATAAATATTAACATTTTTAAGAATAATATTATTTGCATTAAAGTATTCATATATGTATATATTTATAAGTTATTATAGAAATTTCACTCGACATGCTTTTTTAAATAATGTCTACAATAAAAAACCTAAATATTATTGTAAAAATAAATACATTATTTACATAAAAATTTGATTAGTAAAAAATATTTATAAATTTAAATTTAAGCGTGTAAATTAATATGGATTAGATGTGTGAATGAAAAAGAAAAAAGGAAAATGTATTGGTTGTAAACGTGAATGCAATTTTAGTGTGTTTGGTAAACTAAATTAAAAATGATTTATAGTTGCAAGAAAAACTGTTTACTAGAAATTGCGTACTCATACTAATTTAAATAATGTTTAAGCTGTATTATGGACAGTTTTTGTTTAGAAAAATATTTTCCAATACATCAAACCACTTAATGTTAGTATTGTACTATTGTTATTTGCAAGAAATAGTACAAAAAATTAAGCAGTCTAGCTAATTACCATATAATACTAATTTACTATTAATAGAAAATAGATTCAACTAAATTATTTCTTAGATGTTAATTTATTCCTTAGCCGTACTTTTCAAACCTTCTAAATGTTATTGTTATTTTAGTAAAGCTGCGAATTCTAAAATATTTACTCCACAATAAAAATAATAGGAATCAGTTTATACTAATTTTTATTTCATACATATTATTCATTCTTCTTACATATTGTATAAACTAAGTACATTAAAATTTAAAATAGTTAAAAAATGTATCTTTATAATATTAACTATAGAACTATAATTTATTTTCACTTTTTTACAGTTTTCATGCTAGATTTATTTTATTTACTTCTTAAACCTGTAAAAATACTTCATCAAATGAATACGCCGTAAAATGTGACTCTCAGCAATATATATACCATTATGTCTATTGATGAGCTATAGTTTTGTATAATTTTAAAGAATTTAATCATCACAAAACTATGATATTAAGTTATACAAATTTTTTACATTATTATGAATAATGGCTCTTATATTTATAATATAATCATACACAATTTGTGAAGCTCAAAAACATATATATTTAGGTTAATTTACAATGAAATAAAAATAATTAACTTTTTACTAAAAAATAAATAAACTTTGAAGTACCTTAGATTTACGATATTAAAACACGATGCAAAATAAAAATTCTTATAATAAAAACGGTAGTCCAGTGTGGATAAGGCATAGTAGGGACAAGTATAGATGCTATCCGAGAGTGATTAAAATCACTATCATGAAAAACGCTTCGATGCAAATCTGTAGATAGTGTTTAATTTTAAGAAATTCGTGAACTATTTCAAAAGCAAATTAACTCCTATTTACTTAATTTGTCCTAATTAGCAGTTCTATGATTTATGAGTATAATATATGAATAAATATTTATTATAGAAATTGAATATAGTATTGATATTTAATAATTTAGTATTGTAATTTTTACGGAGAAATAATAAAAAAGATAAAGTAGTATATTTTGTTACATTACACGTATAAATATTGAAGGTCTACAATAAATTTCCACCAAAATTCAAAATATACTTTTTTAAATCCATTTTCGTACTGTTTTTATATCAGCAATTAGATTTTTTCCATCACCACTAATTTTTTATTTTATTAATAATTAGTTAAAAAAGACTATTAATATATAAAAAAATCTAAAAGTTATTATCATTACTTTAAGCTCAACTTGCTAGTTTAAAATTGACATCATTAAATAGAAAATTTTATGATAATAAAAAAAAATGGTATTGTAAGATTAATATGCAGTCAGGAAATATTACAATTACTATTTATGGTATATTTATCAGTAAAGCTCAATATTTTTTTGCATTTTTATCGTAATAGATTCCTGAAATAGAATTCATAGTAATAATTTCTTAGTCATTTTTGGTGTTTTAAAATATTGTGCAATTTAAATATTCAGAACTTAATTCATTTTAATGATTTACTTTAACTAAAATAATCAATCAAAACAAATTTGTTAAAAAAAATTACTCAATTGAACGTTTTATAAAATTTGATTATAATTGTAAAATTTTATTGTTAAATTCAAGTGAAACTAAAAATCATTTTTTTTAGAAATTTTTTATATAGCGACAAAATTTATTCTCACTTGGGGTTCGAACTACATACTCTAAGCTAGAAAGACATTTTTTGGGTAGATAAAAATGACAATTTAAGCTAGTTCAAATTTCAAAATTATTTTTCTCAACTTAAAGTAAGTAAAAAAATTTAAATAAGTTTAACTTTCTATGATATATTAATTAGGTTTATATAATATTTATGAAAATTTTTTTTTTTTTTGTAGTTATAGACTTTGCCACAAGCTTTAATTTGACTTATATTTAAAGTTCGGAGTATTTTAGAACAATTTCAAAAATTCAGTTGAAAAAGTATTACTATTTATTCGTATTTTTAAATATTTAAACCCTCCCCTCAGTATAAAGTTAAATTGTTCGATTTTAATAAAAAGTAAGATAAATAAAATAAATAAATATAAAATTTTCATGAAAAAAAATTGTATTGATCTATACATTTTTCAAAAAGTTACAGTATTATAAAGTTTAAAAAATAAAATATGAAATCGTAAATTGAACACCAAAGTTACATGTTTTATAACTATGACAACCATTTGCACATAGAAGATAAGTCACTGGGACAAATTTTTTTTTTTGAACATATACTTCATAGCATAAGTTTTATTTTAATATTTGTTTGAAGCTCAGAATATTTCGGGAACATTTTTAAAACTTAAGTTGAAAAAATTAAATTTTTGTGTCGAAGTTGTTATTTTGAACCCCTTTTGTAGGCAGGTAAAGGGTCAAATTTTCAACAAATTTATATCAAATAAAAAGGAAATATCTAAGGTTTCAATGTAAAAAAGATTTATTTTGAATTGTTTATTTTTCAATAAATTATGGCAATTTTTAAGAAAAAAACGAAAAAAAATGTCGAAATATACCAATTTAAAAAAATGTAATTTTTCGGGAGATTTTCACCATTTACGGGAAACGAGGGAAAAGTTTTCAATTTTTGAAGGTTATGTCTTTAACTAGATACAATTTATGACCTTTTGACATATCGTTTAAAAAAATCGGTCCAGTGAGAGCTGAGAAAAAGTAGTGACAGCACATGAAAAAATATTAAACACAACAAGGTAAAATTAATATCTTCTCAGATTCGCATCGAAGCTAAAAACATTTTAAAATGGAAACATAAATAGTAGAGAAAGTAGTTTCAATTTAAATTACTTTTTATTTAATGTGGGTAGTTTATAAAGGTCTAATAGTGTGATGTATATTTTTTTATCAACTTTAAATGTTCTCAATTCTGTATTTCTATTAATTCAAATTTGATGTAAATAATTAAGGTGTTTATTTTACTTATAATAATGAACAAAGGAAAAGCATTTTGTATACTTTAAAAAGTATTTGACTATTTAAGTTTAGAAAGTTTGATTTTAGTTACACTTATTTCGTCTTTGTCGAATCAAAATGTCCTCCTTAAATAAATTAAAAATTCAATTTGACAGTAATTTAATACTTAAAAAAAACGCAAACACTTCAAAAACTTTAAATTATGACAATCAATGAAACTTCAAGGACTAATTTTTTTTTATCTTTTTTTATTAGTAAAATTAAATTTAACGAGCAATATGATTTAATCTTCTATGTCATGCCATACGATTATTGAGAAAAATTCTTGTGTGATAGCATAAGTGTGATGGGATGGTATACCTCAGCCCTATCTCTACCCATTTTATTAGTAGCCATTGTATTCTAATTTAATACATTAATTTTTAAAGGTTATAAAAAATGATAATTTTTGTTATGATTTTTCTATTTCCACCCATTTTTTAAGCAAAACTTCTTTACAGAAGTTCCGAAAAAAAAAATTATCTATCACCACGGTCGGCTGTATAGTATGTTATAATTTAGCACTGTATTGTCAGAAATTAGAAGTTTTACTTCATCCGCGCGTACTCGTAACACGCATTGATATTTTTTATCGCTTTATCAGCTCATTAAGGGTCATAGTGGCATTTCCCATAGGAGGAGGTTTCTTAATCATTTATACTCGGGGACGGGTGGTTAATCCATCGCCGGAGAGAGGGATGGCGACTCCAGTTACCGTACTGATCTCTCATTTGGTAAATGAAGCCGCCCATGACCAAGTTTCGAATTCGAGGTAGTGCGCGTCAAACATTTCTGCGTTAGTGCACTACCTACTCGGGCACACCGTCTCTTTTTATTTATTTCAAGCGCGTTCAATACACTAAAATTGTTGATAATTTTTAAAAAGCTATGATACTTTTAAATTTTTAGTACTTCAATCAAATTTTAAAAAATATATTTAAGATGCAAGTTTTGTCTGTTAATATCGAATTAAGGCCGTTTATTGAATATTTGTGTCATTGTGTCTTTTATTTTATTTAATAATGTCTTCAAGTATCGGCTGCGGAAGTCTCAATCTCGTAGGGTCAAATTTTTTTAATAATATTTAAATAAATTATTATATAATTACTACCTCAAAGAAGTAGCTACCCTACGAATTTTAAGCTATATAGCCAATATAAGATTAAACCATAACTATAAGATATAGGCATCTAATGTCTATCATGATTGATCTAAATTAATATTGATTTTTGTTTATATATATTTGTTTATGTTAATTGTAAATTAAATCAATTTATTATGTAAATTTTGTGAGATTACAATAAAAATTTGTTGTATAAATAACAAATAAAACAGGCTCATACTACTGATTTATTTTTATTAAATAGATTATATTATTTTATGATACCTATTACATTTTATTATCGTACTACAAAATAATATTCTTATAAACATCACGCGTATGCATTCAAAACTCTCAAAAATCAAGAGCGAGTATTAAAAAGGAATACGGATCTCTACTAAAAAGTACACATCAGTTTAGGAAAAAAAGAACAAAGATAAATTTTACAAAGTAGTAAAAAAGACATATAAATATATTATAAATATAATGCAATTGTTATGGAATAAATTAATGGTGTTTTTGTAAAACGACTTTCTATTGATTTATTTTATGTAAATACCGAGTACATTTATTTATTTATAATATGCACATAGGATATAAAACAGTGAATATATCAAATTAGATTTGAAAATTTTCCAACGTAGAAATCAAGTTTAACTATATTTTATAATGACACTCTCGTGCACAATAAACATTTATAAAATATTGACATATTGTGATCATGTTTGTATACGTGTCAAAAGTATACCAGACATTATCGTTTTAAATTGTGTAATATTTTTCAATTGTCCATAGTATATGACATTTTTCATTTTTTCTTTACTATATACATATACTTTTGTTACATTTTCATCTGTAAAATTACACAAACAAATCATTGTTCATCCTAACTTTCATAAAATAGAATTATAAAAGTTATACTTGATTTTACCCATCTACATTCCCTAAGTATTATAATTTTGTGTAAATGGAGGGATTCAGTTTCATGACTCTTGTGACTACAGTGCTGTAGTCATGGGTATTATATTAAATAAAAAAAAATTGTCTTTTATCTATTGGAAAAAATAAATTACTATCTAACGTATTAAAACGGTCCACTATTAGGCCCCATCTTCCATTTTCAGCCATTTTTCACTTAATAGGTTATTACATAACAATAGTAAAAAAAAATATTTTATTTTTAAATTAATACATTCCGTTTTCTTTTAGTAAATTAGTTTCAAATTATATGCCACTATTTTAAGTATGATATCAAATTATGGTCTAATTAATAGTTATTAATATGTTATAGACTGAATAAAGGATTTTCTAATTATGCACAACTACCAATTTCATTCTATAAAAGATCATTTTTGGAATATAAAGTCTTGTATTTATTAACTATAATAATTATTTACATAAAGTTAAATAATTTTAAGAATTAAAGTATATATGCATAAGGTAAGATGAAGTATTATCACTAAATTTTTGAAATGATAAAATACATTAAACTGTTAAGTGTTTATCAATTTACTAATATTTAAAGTGATTTACAAATATAAATAATAAACTAGATTGCTAATGTCCTATACAGTCTATGTAAGTAAGTGAAGCTATTTGGAAACTATTTCTTTTCATGCCAAATGTTATCAGCCACTATTTTTGTGTACAATTTTTAGCTTCGACGCGAAGCTGAAAAGGTATTAATTTTACTATGTATTTTTTTTTAAATTTCGACGCGAAGCTTACTATTTTTTCTGAACTCTCATTGAACCGATTTCTTTTAACAATACGTCAAATGATCACAAATCGTATCTGGTCGATGACATTATCTTCAAAAATTGAAAAAATACACTCGATCCCCGTAAATAGGGAAAGTTTCCAAAAATATTACAAATTCAAAGAAGGCCAATTTTCAAAATTTTTTCAATCTTTTTACTTAAAAGTGCCATAACTTTTTTAAAATTGACCGAATCAATATAATTTTTTTTTTTGTAAAACGAGAGATATTTACTTATAATTTTGTATATTTTTTTTATAAATTTTACCCTTTACCAGCCTACCATAGATTCAAAAAGACATCTTAAAAAAAAAAAAATAAATAATTTTTTCAACTTAACTTACGAAAGTGTTACGGAAATACTGACATTTTTACATATATCTTAAATTAAAGGTTATGTAATATCTTTTAANCTGACATTTTTACATATATCTTAAATTAAAGGTTATGTAATATCTTTTAATATGAGAAAAAATAAATTTCGGACTTTATTATGTTTTGTATATTACACTTATAAAACTTGTAATCAGTATATAAATTGAAATTGGAAATTGGAGATGATGTTGCGTTAGGAATAATCCACCAATTTTTTTTAATTAAACACTATCTACAGATATGCATCGAATCGATTTTTATAATAGTGATTTTAATTACTGTCAGATATCATCTATACTGAACCCAACTATGCTACGTCCCCACTGTTCTATGACTCCACTGTGCTTGGTTTTTTTTGTTATCAAATTAAAAAAATTCTTGATAACAAAACAATAGAGGAACAATAACGTGACGAGCACAATAAATTCAGACAACACAAGTTTTATGGTTCAGCAAATGGCGTCGAGGCGTTCATTTAATGGAGAAACAATAACAATAATATTATAGTATGTTAACATTTGACACCGAAGTTTGGATGAATAATTACCAACAAAGAAATCACAGTAGTGTGTATATATAACCGTCAATGTCTTACGGTGAGGCGAAAAAATAGTTCAGACAGAACGTTATATGGCGGTGTCATGATCAAGATTTCAACGTATATTTGCAGCGGGTCGTCAACGAACGTTCGGTGGTTGCTGGACTATGTACCATATGCTACGTATGGGACGCAGTATTTGTCAGTCAAACTATATACACGTAGTAGGGCGACGGCTATTAAAAGTGGTCTGTTATAATGAGTTATCAGTCTAGTTAATTATTTATATATATACAGAGTGATTTTTTTATCATAACCCACTCAATTACTTATAGAATAATAATAATTAAAAATTTTTTTTTTATTATTATCTTTAGTTACACATTATTCTTGAATTATTAACTATGTAATACTTTTTAAGTTCATCCCTTATGCCTGGTAAGGGTGTCAACTTTGTTTTTTTACAAAGTATTACAAATACAGGTAGTTAATTGGTTTTTTATGATATTGCTATCACAGTCACGGATTGTTTATTATCAATTATGACTATCAATAGATATACTTTTTGTATTGTCAGTTAGTGTATTTATAAACTCACAATAATTTACCTTACTATCATTGATAATAACAATGCTGTGTACCTGCTAATATCGATTTCATAAAAAATCAATTAGCTACCTGTATTTGTAATCGCTTGTGTATTATACCTATACAGAGTGTTCAGTAAGTCAGGAAACGGGTTTCTTTTGTTCTCATTGTTACAAACAATGAGAACAATAGAAACCCGTTTCCTGACTTACTGAACAC
>NW_026099572.1:85416982-85422095 GCF_025091365.1 Daktulosphaira vitifoliae
ACAAACTTCAAAACGCTACAGAATATTTACTACTGAATATTAATAAGATATTTTTTTACTAAAATTTTTCTTAAATTCTACTCTACAAAATAGCTATCTTAGATTTTTTTTTTACATTTTATTTAAAATTTAAAAATAATTAATATTTTTAATAAAATGTAAAAAAATTAATTATTGTGATATAGCTATAGACCTAACGTATAACTATTATTTAAAAAAAAAATCAACTAAAAATATTAACTGGATCAAAAGTTATTTAAGTTGTCAGTGNAAAAAAGATTAACTGGATCAAAAGTTATTTAAGTTGTCAGTGAGTGGTGGGCCACTCTGTTTATTGAGTAAATTTATAAATATTAAATAGTTTGACCATATTTTAAAACTAAATAATTTATTTTTAGTAGTTTATCGTACCCAATGCGTCATCTAGTACCTTGTTTTTCTATATCAGAATCGCATGTAGTTTATTTTTTAATTAATATTAACATTTTATTTTACAACGACTATAAAATTTAACATTTTCGTAAATAGTACATTTGTTTTTAGTATTAAATGGAGCTTTTTTGGTAATTAAAGTAAATTTTTAATATTGTGTTCTTAAACATTTGTGTTCAGTAACCAAAAAATTAATTTTCCCTTTTATCTGTTAAATTGTTATGTAAATTTTGTTACAACTTTAAGGAGCGTGAGTATTACGTAGTCAATGTTATCAAATTACATTTACCAAGCTTTTATGTGGTAAGAAGTATACATTAAGTATATTATTACAATACGTAATTCATTAAGTTTTGTATTTTACATTGTATTATTTATCTTTCAATAACTAGTAACTATAACTTATCTCTTATTAATTTTAATAACTAATTTCTTGATAAGTAAAGAATATCGCTTTTGCAAAATTAAATGAAAGTAAACATAACTACTATAAAGTTTTTAATAGTTCGATATAAAATAGTCTAGTTTTGTTTTTCCTATTATTTAATATTATAGCTTATTATTTTTTAAACTTGAGATATTTCATAATAGGGTGATAATATAAAGAAATTCCTTTGGAGTACCTTTTTTCTATTTATTTATAAATTAGAAAATATTTTCCCATTTAGGAAAATTTTGGAGTTCAATGAACTGTTATATCTTTTACTTACTTATAACAAGATATCTTATATTTTCAATATTTTATGCCGCAAAAATATAGTAAAAAACATATATTTATTTATTTAAAACTACAAATCATATAGTTCTGTATTAACAAAAAAAATATTAATTAGTTAAAAAAGTTCTATAAGTATTTTTTAAAAAAATATATCTTGGATAATTAAATTTAATAAAATTAATTTTTAATTTTTAATTGTAACCCTTCTTGGTATAATATTACTTACAATTGTAAGTTAATTAATACATAAGCTCAATAAAACTTATAATACAATCATAGTTGACTTTTTGAAAGAGGTTATTTCATTATCACAATAGTTTTAATTTACTTTAGAAAGTTACATTACATATGACAGAAATAAATTGTACATGTTTGGAATTTCAAAGTTAACAATAAAAATTTCAAATAAGTATACAGTATTCTATCATGTATTTTTAGTTTCGCTATGAAGCTGAAAAAATATTAATTTTACTATGTCTTTGTTTAGCTTTGATGCAAAGCTAAGAAGGTATTGGTTTTACTTGATGAGTTTTTTCCTTTTTTATGTCTGTCTTCAAACATAATATTAAAAAGTATTTTGAACGGCATAATATTAAAAATACGGTAAATAGAAAATTAAAATGATCAAAATTAATGTAAATCCCGTCCATATTCAAATGTTAGCTTCGATGCGAAGCTGAAAAGGTATTAATTTTACTATGTATTTTGTTTTTAATTTCGACGCGAAGCTTTCCACTTTTTCTCAGCTCTCACCGAACCGATTTTTTCAACAATACTTCAAAAGATCACAAATCGTATTAAAAATTGAAAAAATTTCCCCGTAAATGAGGTATATCTCCAAAAAAATTACATATTTAAAAATCGCTAATTTTTGACATTTTTTCAATATTTTTTTTACTTAAAAGTGCCATAATTTTTTTTTTTTTGATGTACGATGTCTTTACCTATCATTTGATATGTTATTTGGACAGGTAAAGGGTCAGATTTATAACCTTTATCGGCCCACAAGGGGGATTCAAAATGAAAACTATTTCATAAAAAATTAACTTATTCAACTTAACATATGAATGAGTTCAGGAAATACTGACACTTTTACATATATATTAAATTAAAACGTATGTAATATACTTTAATATATAAAAAAAAAAATCGAACTTATTTTCGTTTTGATGATGAAAACGGACATTAAAGTTAATAAAATCATACGATTTTTGTAAAAAATTACAATATTAAATTATTAAATAACCATTTCATACTATATTTAATTGATATACTAAATATTTATTCGTATATTACACTTATAAATCATAAAACATGTAATCAGTATATAAATAAGGAAATAGGAAATCATGATGCTTTTGAAATAAATTAAACACTATCTACAGATTTTCATCGAAGCATTTTTTATGATAGTAATTTTAATTACTGTCAGATATCATCTATACTGGACCCAACTATGTTACGTCCCCACTGTACCATGACCCGACTGTGCTGGTATTTTTTTTATATTTTTCAATTAAATTAAAAATATATATGGTCCTGAAACAAATAATACAAATTAAATAAAAAAAAAAAATAATGGTATTAAAATAAAATAATATATAATAAAATAGTAAATAAACGCAAGGATGAAATATCAAAATTAACTTTATTGGATCATTAAAAAAATCAAAATTTTTACTGTATTACAATTTAAAAATGTAATATTTAGTAATTCATAAAGACTATAATATTATTTTAGTGTCGTATTATAAAATGTAGCAGAATTGTTGGATGGGTACATTAAATTTACTATTATATATGAATGTTACATAATTTTTGAAATTTTCTTTTTGAGCAATTCTAAATTGAAATGATTAGCATTATAATTTATATAAGCGTTAATTTTACAATTCTTTTATAATTATATGAATTAATCATAATATGATTTCTGAAATAACACTCTAGAAACCTATTTAAATCAATTTGAAATTTACTATAAATCAAATAATGTTTTAATTAAAAAAAAAAAAATTTAATTTATCTGCAAACAAAAGATAATCACAATACACACATATATATCAATGATCTTGTAGATCATTCATGAAATCGATAAACAATAATGAAATTGAGGTAATACCCTAAAATATCCTTGAATGCACAGCTATTAAATTAAAAGTAGAGTTTATTTACATATGTTGTAATTTATGTTATTTACAGGTTTAAAAGATTTCATGGTAAATACGGACATCAAATTTAATAAAAAAATAAAACTTTTGATTTATATTTATATTTTTAATTTTATAATGTTATACTTTTTTGAAAAATGTATGGATCAATACAATTTTTTTATTATAAATACTATTTAAATAAAACCATTTACTTTTAAATATTTATATATTAAAAATATATTTTAATATATATTAAAATATATATATTATAAATCATAAAACTTTATGTCTTCCTCTTTCATTCGACATACTTTATCTTAATAAGGATATAAATAAGAAAATCGGAGATCATATAGCTTTTGGAATAATCCATCAATTTTTTAAAATTAAACACTATTTACAGATTTGCATCAAAGCGTTTTTTATGATAGTGATTTTAATTACTGTCAGATATCATTATACTTGACCTAACTGTGCCACGTCTCCACTGTGTCGCGACTACATTGTGCTGGGTTTTTTAATGATATATTTAATTTAATGTTAACTTAATATTACACTCTTATTTTTTTACAGAAAACACAAAAAATATTCAGAATATACAAAACTTTAGATATTATTGATGTAATTTTAAAAAACAAAATTAATTAATTACACAAAATCAATAAAAAATTTAATATTTTATACTTCACGTTAGTAGAACTAAATATTATAAATTAGGCATAACTTTATTTTAATAATAATAAATATAAGCCATCAAGTTATATAATGAAAATCATATTATATATTTTAATGGACGATTTGAAATTTTTTTTGTGGAATGTTTTGCAATTACTGAACCGATTTTAAAGACCAGTAAGTAAAAGAACCTAATTTTAATTTAGATGAACAAATCGTTACCGAAAATTGGAAAAAATACCCTCTATATTGGAAATTTAATATATATCAAAATCGCGTTACCGTAAAATAGCATATTTTAAAGTATTTTTTCGGTATGAAAACTGTTATAACTCATTGAAAAGTTTACTGATTCAAGCAAAATTTTAAATAAGTATATTAAAAATAATAGGTTTTCGTTTAGTGTACATTTTATAAAAGTTAATGAAAAAACTTAAGTACAGAAAGAGTTTGAATGAGCACACCTACGCATGTAATTTTTTTTTCATTTTAAATTTTAAAAATGTTTGAGAAGGTCTGAAGACTTTTATTTAATATTAAATTTAAGTATTTGTAGTGTACTCTAACACAAGAAAATGTTTTTCGACGATTGTTCTTCTATGAGAAATTAGCCTTAACAGTTAAAAAATTAGCTATTTTAAAAAAAACTCCACAAAACTAACTATTTTTAAATATTACCAATTATTAAATCGGAAACCATTTTCTTAGATAGATATTTTTATAGTTTGTTGGTTGGTTAAACTTATATGTTTCTAGATTACCTAGAAACAAATTTTTTTTGAAAATTATATGAAATTTGAATGTAAGATACTATTAATTTTCGAAAATAATAATTATATTATGTTTTATATTTTTAAAGATATTATGTGAGTTATATTTAAATAATCATCCTGCGTAGTGCTGGAAAAATATATCTAATCCCAATCTATCAATATAACTTAAACAATAAAGATATTATATAGGTGATAAGATAATAATATAATGATGATAAAGACGATTTAAGTTAAAAATCAAGAGCAAAAATATGATTTTAATAATATATAATATTAATATTATGTATAAATTTTATATTAAATGATTGATATCAAATTTAACCTGCTTGTTATGTAGGTATTACAAACAAAAAGACGGAAATCTT
>NW_026099572.1:85423035-85437223 GCF_025091365.1 Daktulosphaira vitifoliae
TTTTTTTTTACATTTTATTTAAAATTTAAAAATAATTAATATTTTTAATAAAATGTAAAAAAATTAATTATTGAGATATAGCTATAGACCTAACGTATAACTATTATTAAAAAAAAAAATCAACTAAAAATATTAACTGGATCAAAAGTTATTTAAGTTGTCAGTGAGTGGTGGGCCACCTGTATATTAGAGAACAATAGACTAATAAAATGTTGACTAGTCGATAACAAGTATTTTTTTTTTTTTTATGAAATATTAATATTTTAAGATTTAGACAAATTGAGCAATAAATGTAAACTAATTTATTAATAAATTATTTTATCAGTTAACGTAATAGAATTTAATTCTTATTGTTATTAACTATGAAAATTCATTGTTTTGAATAAAAACACTTTTAAATACAACTAATGCTATAAAAATATATCTTATGTACAAAATCGTACATATTACTAAAGAACTGATAAGACAATGTTACAAAAGTTGATTGGTCATTTTTTTTTATCATTCTTTTATTTATCTTCATTTTAACTAAAAAATAATTAACGTTATTCATTAAATTTGTTTAAGTTCCTTTTTTGATCAACACATCACAATATATTATTATAATAATTTTGATATTTCATGATAATTTGAGTATAATATTTTAACTATACATCAAGTTCAATAGAATATTTTAACTGAATAACTGATAAAATAAATTGTGAAGTACTATTTTTGTTTCTAGAGTTCATTAAGTAATCAGACAAAAATTAGTAACAGTTTTAGGCTTAAAAAAAT
Organism: Daktulosphaira vitifoliae; assembly: GCF_025091365.1. Lineage (NCBI taxonomy): Eukaryota > Metazoa > Arthropoda > Insecta > Hemiptera > Phylloxeridae > Daktulosphaira > Daktulosphaira vitifoliae. The sequence continues at coordinate 85,423,813 of NW_026099572.1, forward strand.
TGAATTAGTATTATAAATTCATCAACGACATCCAATTTGTAGAAAAAAGCAAAGTTCAAAAATAATATTTTGTTAATAGTTTCAGAAAATGATAAGACATTAGTTGTTTTTTTTGTAGTTCTTTTAAAATTAGTATATTCGACTAGTATGTAGTATAAGCCGTGACCTATAGTTTCCCTAGAGTATTTAAGTAATTGAAAACTACCTGGAAAAACGTCATTTGCAGATTTTCGACGGGAGTCGTGAAAGAAATGACCCGTGTCTACATTTCAGACCCGTCGTCACCTTAAATCCAATTCAATACCTTTAAAGCTGACAAATATAGCAGATGTTGTTTTTACTGCGCTAAGCTTTAAACCGGCCGTGTTTTTAACGTACCAACGATGGATGACAAAATATATCGTTGCCACTAAGTGGTTACTTTAATTTGTCATGGTATACAATGAGTGCTCTATAATCTCACACTGCCTACTAGTGTTTTCTTCAAAATTGAAGCAATTAAACGAGACATTAGAAATTCGATAGGTAGTCAGGCAAGGTTAAATTAAAGCTAAAATATAAACAAACAACCATCGAACGATGCGACTGCGTTATTCCTTACAACCCTTATGCTTGTTGCCATAAAGCTTCAGTAACGCGCCGCCACCATACGGAACGGACTTGTGTTAAAAGTTCTTATCAACATTGTATTGTGTCTTAAACCGTTAGACTTAACATCACGTGTTTCGCTCATTGTGATCATATATAGCAAATCTCACTACTTAAAATTATTTTGTAAAGGTATTTATCAATTATATTTAAATTTAAAAAAATATATACCTCATTAACTAATAATTAGTTATTTATAAGTATGGATTTAATTTTTTAATTTAAAACAACAAGTCAAAAAAAACAGTCAATAAAACAAATACAACCGACAGAATTATCGTTAATACACATTTTTTATTTAAAAAAGCTTCATCGTTCTTTTCTATATTTTGTTTTAATTTTCTTATATAAGAATAAATTAAACATCTTTAATTATGATTTCATGGAATAATAATTCATACAATTATATTATATAGCAGAGGGATGATTATTACTTTGCATTTTTAAATATTCATGTAAACATAACTTTTGTATTTAGATTAAAAATTCAATTGGTAAACAAAACAATTCATAACACATGTAATGCACCCCACAAATTAAGCAAATTAAATCAAGAATAAATTTAAATAAATTATTATATTGTACTTATTTAGTATCAATATAATTTTTAGTGCACAATAAAATTAGATGTAAATTAATCAATAGTTAAAAAGAGTTGATAATTTACAATATAATATAAAAAAATACAATTTTACTGTAATTTAATAATTTGTCGACTGTAAAATAATTTATTAAAATTTTATTGCGTCGTTAGAAAATTAAATTTAAAAGTATATGAATTAATGATAATTTAGAAATTAAAATAAAAGGTGTGAGAGATGATCAGAAATAAGTGTTTAGTGACAAAGAAGTAGTGTAATAACATGAGTATTATTTAAAACTTTATTTAATTCTGCTACTTCGTGATCACCATTTATTATAGAGGGAAATTATATGTGAAAAATTATTGAGCTCAATAATTATGATGTTAGAAACTGAAGTATTTTACATTAATTGAGCTAAAATGATTTTTAGAAATTGATTTTATATTTAATTTTTTTAAATAGAAAATAAATATATAATTACTGTTTTTTTATTTATTCAATTACAAAACTATGGCATAGTTTGTGATCTCAAAACTTTTCGTTTTTGCGTTTTTATACTAATGCATCATATATGTCTTTAAATATTATTTTTTCTCAAAAGTAAGAGTACTAAACTTCAAATTTTATTAAAAAATCGATAAGATAAAAATACAATTAACTAAAACAAAAAGTTATATTTCACGTCATTGTAATTATCAAATGTAAGCCGATTTATTATCTAAATTTGTGTAATAATTTCATAAAACCAATTGAATTTGCAATATTATACATTATGTATATTAAAATAAAAAAACTGAAAAAAATGTGGTCAACAATTATTTAATTGTAAAATCAATCATATTTTTGTGACTAGAACAAAATGTTTTTTGCTTGATAATTTTTTTTTTTTTGTTATATCAACAAAAAATTATTTTCGGCTGTATCTTAACAATAAATTTGTTGATTTTCCTAATATTTTTTTTCAGTGTATGATGAACATTAGTAAATTAATTATTGTTATCTCGCCATAATTACATGACAAATATTGTATTTTTTAGTATTATCATTTAAAATACCACAGTGAGATAAATGAATGTAAATTTTATATTATTCATTAAAACCCTAATAATTTGTTTATTAGGAATACAAGTAAAGAGATTAAATTTAGGATATATAAAATAGCAGCAAAATATTTAATTTCAAATTGCAGATTTTTAAAATGTTTAGAATCGTTAATAATAAAACAAATGATTTTTAATTAATTGAAAATATTTTGTTCAAATTAAGGATAATATGAATATAACAAGTGCATGGGTTACATTTGATATGATAAAATGGAAGGAGAACGGAATTTTCTAATAATTTATTAATTATAATTATGTTATCTTACATTAATATACTAAAAAAAATAATATAATCTTATTCAATTGGATTATTAGTAAATAGTTAACCAATGCCAAAAGTGACGTAATAAAGATGGCCTAAAGTGAAGTAAGCCAAATATAAGCTGGAAGAGGATAAACCGAAATTCTTCAAACCGACCTTGGGGACGATGGTTAACATTGTGCGGACACGACTGAACTGATCGCACACGAGTGCTAAGGGAGGTGAAAGGATGATGTGATAAAGATAAATATAGAAACCCAACCTTTCACAACATAAACACTCTCTACCTAACATATAAAGTAACAATTTATTAATTTTGATATGTTGTTCATTTGTGACACTATTTTAAAGTAAATAAGAAGTCATACAATAGAGATATTGAAATAAGAGTATGAGTAATTAATTTCAATTAAAAGCATACAGTAATAAGTAATTATGTAAAAAACTTTAATATTACAGTTTTTCAATGACATATGTCATTGAGTAAACACTTGTCTTTACAATAAAATTATTTTGGTTCTATAAAAAAAATAATTTGTCAATTATGAAAGTTGTTTAATTGTTACAATTACTTTAAAAAAACAGCGAATATCAATAGTTGTTACCATAGAAACGTATCATTAGAATAGAGCAATTTGAACAACAGACATACAAGTATCTACATATATTTTGTAGAAGACCTTAAATCAGATAATTTAGTATTCATTGATATTGATATTCTTTAGTAATATAATACTGACAAATCATACAAACCTACAAAAGTTATTACTTTTGGTACTTTCATGTTATTACGTTTGTAGTAGTTGTGTTTTTTTTATTGTTGAACTTTAATCTCAAGGGAAATTATTGTAAATTACTTTATCAAAAAAACTTCCAATAAATATACATCCACGTAAAGCATAAAAATACCCTTTTATAAGACACATTTGGCTAATAACATAACTTTTTATAAAAACATTTGGACGAATATTAATCAAATTTCTGGGCAAATTTAAAATACAAAACCACTAAATTGGGATCAACATTAATATAACTCCAAATTTAACTTTTAGAATGTTGAAGGCAAATGTAATTACGCAAATCGATTTTAGTACAGCGGTACTGTTAAAATAATCTTACTAAACCTTAAAATTAGAATTTATGCAACATTATAAAAATATCCTAAAAACAGTTATAAAGTTATAATTAAAAATTATATATATTTACACTGTGGTATATATTCTTTAATAAGGTTCCGAACACATGGCTAAATGTCTAATTTTGCAGTTTGTAGTTTAAGTATTAAACACTTAGTTTTTTATCTAATACGTATTATTTTTATGTTGTTATTTTAAAGTTATATTTAAAATATGACCTCTGGATAATTAGACAATAGACGTTGTGAATAATCAATAAGAAACTTTGTTATAGTTTAAAAGAAAAAAGAAGTAGCTTAAATTAAAAAAAAAAAAGAATTAAACTTTACAATTTACATACAAAATGGAGCAGATCTCACTGATAACTCTTGTAACTTTTGATACAATTAATTTTTGACTGTAAATTTTTATATTCTTAAATTACATTAAAATATGTCAGATTTTATTTTTCTTGATTTTTATAAAAATAATAATAAAATTTAAATAAAAAATAGCCAAATTTTAACAATTTTCTAAGAAAATATTTTGATTGGTTGATAAAAAGACAAATACTTATTGAGTTACAAGCATTTCAAAGCATATTATGGATATGTAGCGCAGGCAGAGTATGTATACACCAGTACAAGCTGTACTCATCCATACTATGTATACAATACTTTATTAGTAATTCAATAAGTTTTTGTTTTAAAAGTAATATAGTTCCATAAATTTTTGTTATAAGAGAAGTTCTAAAAACGGCTATTAAAAATTCTGAAAAAATTACCTTTTATTATTATATTGTTACAAAGTTGAAAAGGTATTAATTTTACTATGATGTGTTTTTTTTTTAATTTTATTTTTTTGTGTCTATTACCACTTTTTTTAATTCTCCCAGGACCAATTTTTTTTCAACGATACATCAAAATATCACAAATTGTATCTAGTCAAAGACATTAATCTCAAAATTGAAAAAATTTCCCCCGTTCCTCGTAAATGTGGGAAATCTTCAAAAAAATTTCAAATTTAAAAATCGCTAATTTTTGACATTTTTTCATTCAAATTTGACTTTTTACCTGCCCACAAGGAGAGATTAAACAGACAATTTTTTCACAAAAAATTAACTTTTTCAACTTAACTGTTTTAAATGTTCCCGAAATACTGACATTTTTATATATACCTTAAATTAAAGCTAATGTAATATACCTTAATATGGAAAAAAATTTTGGACTTTATTTCGAGTTAGCGGTAAAAATGACTACCGTATGCTATTTTTCTGTTAAAATTCTCGATTTTATATTTAAAATTTTTAACTTTATATTACTATAACTTTTTTTAAAAAAGTATGGATCAATACAGTTTTTTCATGAGAAATACTATTTATATACTTCTTTCATTGGATATACTTTTTTTTTTTTCAATTGGACCATTTCCCTTTATACAAGGGGAGTTCAAAACAGAAAAATGCATATAGAAAGTAGAATTTTTTCAACTTAAGTTTTGAAAATGTTCCGGGAATACTGACACTTTTTATATATATTATAGAATAGAAATGAAATTCTAATTAAATGAAATCACAATATTAAATTATTAAATATCCATTTCATACTATATTTAATTGCTATACTAAATATTTATTCGTATATTACACTTATAAATCATAAAACATGTAATCAGTATATAAATAAGGAAATAGGAAATCATGATGCTTTTGGAATAATCCACCAATTGATTTTAAATTGAACACTATCTACAGATTTGCATCGAAGCATTTTTTATGATAGTAATTTTAATTACTGTCAGATATCATCTATACTGAACCCAACTATGTCATGTATATGTAGTTTTTTTTTTTCCACGACCGGCCTACATGTGGACCTCCCCGGAACTACCGTTAGGTATTACCTCAGGGCGGCCCACGCCGTCTCTAAAACTCACACCACCACGTTGTGAATCAGCCCGAAATTAATCAAGAGCTGATTCACAACGTGGTGTGGCCTCCCCCGTTAGCCGGATCCCAAAAGTCGGGATCCGTTGCCCGGGTTGCACCACGTGGAGGTGGGGGCAGGACTTTGCGAAGGGGGCATAATATTACTCACAAACACATAAAGAACATAAACACGAATACCTAAGGCGCCGGCCTAAACCGGCGCCTTAGATCCTCCTGTACCGGGCGGCGCGGCTGCCTCTGTCTCAGGCGTTCAGCTTCCTCCTTCTTTTTCAAGACGGACTCGGCGAACGCCTGGACGAGCCTCCACGCCTCCCGGCTTCCCAACATCAGGTCCACCATGGACCCGACTCGAAACTTAGACCCTAGTCGAGACTCCAAAGAGTCCCGTTCCTGGGCCCACGCCTCGATGTATATGTAGTTTACATTTATAAAAATTGTTGAAAAAAATTATATTGAAATAATTATTGTATCATAAGTTATCATAAGTCATATATATATTATCTTGTATGTAACAGATTTTGAGTGAGAAAAACCTTTATATCATTTTCTCAGAATTATTTTTAAAGTTATTTAGTATAAAGTAACGATTTTTTATGTATAAAACATCTGAAAATGTTTTTAATATGTACAATAATAATATGCTTGAGTTATTTTTTATTTTATTTCACCTGTGACTACTTCTACTAAACCCTGTGCACTAATGTATGTTTAAACAACAGCTGATTCCATGAAAGGTATGCTTAATATTATTTGGTAAGTATTATCATTTTATAAAAAATATTATATGTTTTTTATGTTTACTATTTGTGTTACTCCTGTAATTTTAAGACCATTTAAAAAAAATGGTCTTTAAAAAATAAACCTACTTAAATACGGAAACTTATTAAACATTCGGTAACTAAAATAATATCGATCAGAAATTTTTCAAGCAAATTAAAAAAATACAATTATCCTTTTTTTTCTAATAGGGAATTTAAAAACATAATTTTTTGAACTTTTTCTCTCGTGTATTATTTTTAAATATTTGAAGTTCTCCAAATCTTAATACTTTAGAACAATAAACTAATTAATATTTTAAATTACTAAGAACTAAAACTAATACAAAACAAGTTTAGACACTAATATGTCAAAAAGTTAGTTAACATTTTTAACTTAACTAGTCAGATTGATTTTGTACATTAGTTTAACTGGTAACTTGACCTTTGACAAATAAGTCTAACTTAATAATTAACTTTTTTTTTTTATATAAATAAGTTAGGGTTCAGTTAAAATAGTAGAAAAATTGAAAATTTAGATTTATATTGAAATAAAATAAATTTTTCCCTAGAAATTAACAATAATAAATATATATACAGGGTGATTTTTTTATCATAACCCACTCAATTACTTACAGAATAATAATAATTAAAAATTTTTGTTTTATTATTATCTTTAGTTACACATTACTCTTGAATTATTAACTATGTAATACTTTTTAAGTTCATCCCTTATGCCTGGTAAGGGTGTCAACTTTGTTTTTTTAAATGGTAACACATATTTTGAATTTAATAAAATGTTTGAGTTTTTAATTTAATAACAAATGTCATTTGAATTTTTAATATAACTTTATTCGTTTATTAGATATAAACATTTAAAGTTTCAATTTTTTGAGTTAATATATAGGTATAATACACAAGAAATTACAAATACAGGTAGCTAATTGATTTTTTATGATATTGCTATCACAGTCACGGATTGTTTATTATCAATTATGACTATCAATAGATATACATTCTGTATTGTCAGTTAGTGTATTTATAAACTCACAACAATGTGTCTTACTACCATTGATAATAACAATGCTTTGTACCTGCTAATATCGATGTCATAAAAAAAAAGGGTAACTAGGGAAGCTCTAATAAAGACTTAATTATGCAAACATTTTTGCTCTTAGAAACCCTAAAAATTGTTCTTTATGTATACTTTACATTTTTTTTAAATAGTTTATTTTTAAACAAATATGACTACACCAAATGAGGTGTAATATATTTATGAATAGATTTCAAGCTAATCACGCGTTCAATTTGCACTTAAAAATAAGATAAATTTTTAACAATAGGCAATAAAATTGTTTGCTGTTTTGTAAAAAGATTATCAACTTACACTATTTCCAAAACTGTCAATAAAAAAAATTAAACGTATTTTCCTGCACTGTATTAAAATGTACCAAATACAATTTATACTTAACAAGTAATGTTCAATTTAAAAATATATAGAGAAAGAATATCAAGATTAAGAAGCTTTTAGATTTTTCGGAACGGTTTAAAGTGGTTACTTAAATAAAAAATGAAGAGGTCTTGGTTTAATTAGAGATAATTTTTTTTATTTTCCGGTTAAAAACCGGTTCTAAAATGGTTCATGCTAAAAAAGTATTAGTTACTCTTTTATCGTGGGTTTCAATTTAAATAGAACATTTTAGATTACTATTTTAACCAACAAAGGGTTATTAATGAAATGTTCCTTATATCGAAAAGTTATCTTAAAAATTAATTAACTTTCATATATTATTATTAAATTTCTATAATATATTAATACAACTAATAAAAGCAGTTGAAAAACACTTTAATCAACTATTTACTAATAACGTTATTGTTATTTTATATTAATAATGTCTGTATTTATGTAAAAAGTGGTGGAAATTATAAGTAAATTAACGAATAGTATTTGTTCTAATTCTTAAATATTTAATATTTATAAAATAAATTAAAATACTTTGAAAAGCATGATTATTCTTTTTTAATATTCGTAATGAAAATGACTAAAATAAAGAAAATTGATGAAATATTGTACATTATGAAAATTGGGTATCCCAATGAGAGATTTTACAGAGTAAAAAATAATCTTCCACCTCTACCAAGATCGTACCACATAGCAGCACTGATCATTCTATCTGAGATTTATTTATGAACGATAATATTTTTATAAATAAATCGACTATTAGCTGCCCATGCAGTCGAAAAACTAATATATTATTCAATTAATATGTTTACAAAAATAGTTACTAAGTATATGATACTTTTATTATTTTTTAATTAAATAAAAATAATATTAATAATCTCTTTGTAATTTTCATAAAAAAATACTTATGAAGTGAGATGAAATAAAATCTTTTGAATGTAAATTTTTAATTGGGTAAAAAAATTGATTTAAAAGCAGTATTCTCTTTTTTATTTTATAAGACATCCAATAATAATAATGATAATTGTTTCAACAATTAAAATTAATTACTGTCATCTTTTTTTGTTGAACTTTATATTATTGTATTTAAAAAAAAAGATCAGTAATTGTTATTTTAATTTGAACAGACTTCAAACATGATAGTAAAAAGTATTTTGAACGGCATAATATTAAAAATACGGTAAATAGACTATTAGAATGATCAAAATTAATGTAAATCCCGTCCATATTCAAATGTTAGCTTCGATGCGAAGCTGAAAAGGTATTAATTTTAGTATGTATTTTTTTTTTTAATTTCGACGCGAAGCTTACTACTTTTTTTCAGCTCTCACCGAACCGATTTCTTTCAACGATACTTCAAAAGATCACAAATTGTATCTAGTCGAAAACATTAATCTCAACAATTTCCCTCGTCCCTCTTAAATGTGGGAAATTTTCAAAAAAATTACAAATTTAAAAAACACCAATTTTTAAAATTTTTACTTTCAATCTTTTAATCATTTATTTAAAAGTGCCATAACTTTTTTAAAATTGACCAAATGATTGTAATTTTTTTATAGATACGTGACACATTTACTTATAATTTTACCCTTTACGTGACCACAGAGGGAGATTCAAAATGATATCTTTTTCAAAAAAAAAAAATAATTTTATCAACTTAACTTTTGAAAGTGTCCTAAAAATACTGACACATTTACATACATCGTAAATTAAAACTTATATAATATTCTTTAGTATGGAAAAAAAATGTTGAATTGTATTATTTTATTTAGGTTTAAAAAAGTTTAGCTTTGGAATCATACATTTAGCAAAAATTTCTTTTTTATATGAGTTGGATATTTTGAACAGAAATTTATTTTGATACATTTAATAAAATTTTTTTGTTTTCGTATAATACTTTATACATAATCTTATTTAAAATTGAACATTTACCCACTCAATTACTTACAGAATAATAATAATTAAACAATTTTTTTTATTATTATCTTTAGTTACACATTATTCTTGAATTATTAACTATGTAATACTTTTTAAGTTCATCAAAGGGATTACAAATACAGGTAGCTAATTGATTTTTATACATCGATATTAGCATGTACACAGCATTGTTATTATCAATGATAGTAAGGTACATTGTTGTGAGTTTATAAATACACTAACTGACAATACAAAAAGTATATCTATTGATAGTCATAATTGATAATAAACAATCCGTGACTGTGATAGCAATATCATAAAAAACCAATTAGCTACCTGTATTTGTAATCCCTTGTGTATTATACCAATGAAATTAAAAAGTATTACATTACTTTTTAAGTTCATCCCTTATGTTTTTTTAAATGGTAATTAATTTAATAAAATGTTTGAGTTTTTAATTCAATAGTAAATGGCATTTGAATTTTTAATAAAACTTAATTTATTTATTAGATATAAACATTTAAAGTTTCAAATTTTTGAGTTAATATATAGGTATAATACACAAGGGATTACAAATACAGGTAGCTAATTGGTTTTTTATGANTATAATACACAAGGGATTACAAATACAGATAGCTTTCCGGAACATTTCCAAAAATTAAGATGAAAAAGTTAATTTTTTGTGAAAAAGTTGTTATTTTAAATCCCCCACTCTGAGCGGGTAAAGAGTCAAGTTTTGATGTACCGTTGAAAGAAATCGGTTCGGTTAGGGCTGAGAAAATGTGGAAATAAACACAAAAAAAAAATTTTAATTATTAAATTTTATAAAAATCAAAAGTTTTCTCATTATTGTAATATTGTATATAAGCTAATTTGTAGTAATTAGTTTAATATTTAAGAGTTAATCTGATATAAAATAAAAGTATTTACAGAGTGTAAAAAGAATATAATGTATTAATATTTTTGAACTGCACCTGAGTAATAAGGTGTTTTAAAATTTTTTATTTTATCATTTGCATTATTATTACTTTACTGAGTTGCTATATTAACTTCTTTTGGGTAAAAATGTGTTATAGAAATTTGAAAACAATTTCCTAATCTAAGACCCAAAATTTAAGGTGAAAATAAATTTTATTTTATTTTTATACCTTGTGTCACAAATATTTCATTGAAAATATAATATTTGTTTTAAATTTTTAATGTTATAATATATAAATATTATTGCAAAAATTTAACTTTTTTTTTATATGAAACAATTTGAGATTGTAAATACAGGTAGCTAATTATTTTTTTATATTATCAATATTCTCAAATAAACAAAATTTATTACCTATGGTAGTCAGGCGCATTTTGTGATTTTATAAATATACTAACTGACAAACAGAGAGTATATCTATTGATAATCATAATTCACAATAAACATCTGTATTTTTTATCTCTTGTGTATTACACATTCAAATCAAACATTAGAAATTTTAAATGTTTATATTCATTAACAAATTAAGTCATATTAAAAATTCAAGTGCCATTTATTAAATTAAAAAAACAAACATTTTATTAAATTCAAAATATGTGTTTTCATTTAAAAACAAAGTTGACACCCTTACAAGGCATAAGGGATGAACTTAAAAAGTATTACATAGTTAATAATTCAAGAATAATAAATAACTAAAGATAACAAAAAAAATGTTTAAACTATATTTATTCTAAAAGTAATGGATGGGTTATGATAAAAATACCACCCTATATATTTACCCTTTCTGTATATATGTAATATTATATATTATATTCATAGTGAATAATTACCATACTTCCCTCATATTTCGTTAAATTATAATTTTTTCATATAAATATATGGATTATAATTTTATTTATTTATTTTACTTCTATAAAAAAAATTATTCCTAAGGATAGATTTAAAGAGTAACTTTCGGAAGTTAAATAGGAGCCCATTATTATTTTTTTACAATTCAATAGAGAATGGTTTAAATAAAATTTCGACTGATCAATAAACAATTTTGTAATATTACTTTGAGATATAAGTAATTAAAAATCTAGAAAAGGTAAAAAAATATGGGGTATTATACTTTTTAAGATAATTAGAATATTTATTTTAACGAAATAACACTATTGCTATTTGTGTAACTAACTCCCTTTGAAGTCATACAACAAATCAATGAATAACTCCATCAAAATAACCCCAAGGTAAAATTAGTCCAATGAAAAAGTAGTAACAAACTAAAAAATAAAGTAAAAAGAAACACCATAGTAAAATTAATACCTTCTTAGCTTCGCATCAAAGTAAAAATAAAGTTAATAACTTAATAAGATATAAGGAATGAATTATAAAAATAAAAAGTAACTAATAAATCAAAAAATATTTTACACTATAAATAATTTTTCTTAACATAATTATTACTTTAAGAGGAATCAAGTGACTAGCATTAAAATAATCCCTGTGTATGAAATATAAATATATTTACTGTTTTATAAAAATATTTTTAGAATGTAGAAAATATTAACTTTTTATTAATTATTACTCCCAAAAATTTTATTCCAATTATGTCACTTGTCTTTAATTTAATTTGGTAACTAATAGTAATAAAATAGTATATTTTTATGTATTTTATACTAACAAAATTTCTAGTTGATTATTTCATTAAAGAAATATTTATGATGTATTCTCTATTTTTGTTACTAGTAAATTATTAACAATATTGTATTATTTTAATCGTTAAAACTGTTGAGGAAAAACATTATTTTTATTAAAACAAATAAATTAACAAAAGTTGCATTATTGTGTAATATGTAATGATAAATATAGTATAGTATGTGTAAAGTTATTTTGACCAATGTGGGGTGTTTGGGGTTTGGTTAATTGAAACGAAGAGGTGATAGCCATCTCAAATTCTGTATTTAATTCAGAATTTTAATTCGAAAATACTCTCTCTTTCTGTAAATCAGCACTTTTTTTATTATTTTTAATTACCCTCAATTGGATTATTGTCATTAGCGTTTTAAGTGATTTTCACAACACTAATATATATATGTATATATATATCTATGAGTATGACAACTAGTGTGCAACAGTGTAAACGTTATGACTGAAAATTATTTGTTTGTATACATTCGATATTAAATATAGATTATTAATTTTTTATTGATAAAACGAAGTTTTAAACGTTTTACGTTTAAACGAAGTAAATGAATTAGTATTTTCAATGTAAATTATAATAAAAGAATAACTAACGTAAAAAAAAATAAATTAAATCATTTTTAAATTGTTGTTATTGGTAAACCAAATTTTATTATTCTAATACTAAATTATCGCGTCTGATATTAAACGCGAAATTAACATTAATAAAAACGCATCAAGCTTATGTGTTAATCGTTTTTTTTGAAACTAATTCAATATCAATAAACCGTTAGCTCTTATCAATACAATAATAATGTAACCACTACTGTATTTTCTACTCAATTCAATAAAATTAATGTGATGTTATTTTGGTTAAAATTTATCGAAAATTAATATTTTTAGCTTCGATGCGAAGCTGAGAAGGTATTGGTTTTACTATGATGTGTTTTTTTTTTTTTTTTTTTTTTTTTTTCCCTTTTTT
>NW_026099572.1:85437607-85438544 GCF_025091365.1 Daktulosphaira vitifoliae
AAATTAAACACTATCTAAAGATTTGCATCGAAGCGTTTATTTTTGATAGTGATTTTAATCACTGTCAGATATCATTATACTTGATCCAACTATACCACGTCACAACTGTGCCGCGACCCCCCTGTGATGGGTTTTTTTATTTTGAATTCCGAACATAAATTTATTAGGAAAATTAGGGTTGACATTTAAAAATCAAAGTTCGATACTGAAATCAGACATAAGGGATGAAGGTAAAATTTTCTATTTTTGGTATAGTAGCATTTTAAAGATTCATAATTAAAAACCCAACCCAGCACAGGGGGGTCGCGGCACAGTGGTGACGTGGCATAGTTGGATCAAGTAAATGATATCTGACAGTGATTAAAATCACTATCAAAAATAAACGCTTCGATGCAAATCTTTAGATAGTGTTTAATTTTAAAAAAATTGGTGTTTTATTCCAAAAGCTACTTGATCTGCTGGTTCCTTATTAATATCTCGATAAAGATAAAGTATGGTAAATGAAACAGGGTTTATTAAAAAATATTATTTGTCATAAAAAAATTGTGTAGATCCATAAACTTTTCAATAAGTTATAGCATTATAAAGTTAAATATAATATAAATAATAAAATCGAGAATTTTCACACGAAAAAAGCATTCGGTAGCCATTTTCGCCGTGAAGACAAGTCCAGAGGTCAAATTTTTTTTTTTCAAATTAAAGTATATTACATTAGCTTTAATTTAAAATATATATAAAAGTGTTAGACCTTCCGGAACATTTTCAAAAGTTATGTTGAAAAAGTAAATTTTCTGTGAAAAAGTTGTCATTTTAAATCCCCCCCTGTGGGCAGAAAAAAGGTCAAATTTACAAAAAAAATATACCAAATGATAAGTAAAGACAACAAGCATCTATATAAAAAAAAATTATATTGATATGTTCATTTTTGAAAAAGTTA